>NW_021617898.1:0-1380 GCF_004785775.1 Grammomys surdaster | reverse complement strand
TGTGGTAGTGGGGGACTGCGTTCGCGCTCTCCCCTGGCTTTATTGGTTAAAAAATTAGAAAATATGTTGCTGTGGGCTAGTTGTTTTTCTTTCTAGTCGGTTACCTTGTATGTCAAGTTCTTGAATCCCTCTTTAGTAACGCTTTACAGAAGCAAGTCCTGGTCACAAGGTGGCAACATTATTATCACCGGTATTTGGTCAGATAGTGAAGGAAAGCCAGGCAGCGTTGCACTTGCCAAGTCTCATATAAACTTGACGCGAGTTGGAAACTTCGCTTTGAGAAGAGCCGCATTAGAAAAATAGACATCTTAAGCAGTATCAGGTGTGGGAGGGCTCGTTGTGGCTGCGCCTGGGCTGGCACTCCAGTAGAATAAAGGAACCTATTTTTGGTTAGTTTCTGCCTTGATCCCTGACTTTCTTCAGTGACTGTGGAACTAACTGAAGGTTCTGAAATAAACCCTTCCTCCCCAAGTTAGTTGCCTTTGGTCCTGGACTTTTATCAAAGCAATAGAAACCCGAACACAGGCATCATTTGTTTTGACCCAATTAATTTCATTGTATGAAATTAAATGTGAGCTGGTGAGATGGCTCAGTGGTTAAGAGAACTGACTGCTCTTCCGGAGGTCCCGAGTTCAAATCTCAGCAGTCACATGGTGGCTCACAACCATCTGTATTAAGTGTACTTACATTTAAAAATTAATTAAACCTTTTAAAAAGGGGAGGCAAGGTCTGGAGAGATGGCTCAGTGGTTAAGAGAACTGATTGAGCCGGGTGGTGGTGGGGCACGCCTTTAATCCCAGCACTTGGGAGGCAGAGGCAGGTGGATTTCTGAGTTCGAGGCCAGCCTGGTCTACAGAGTGAGTTCCAGGACAGCCAGAACTACACAGAGAAACCCTGTCTCCAAAAACCAAAAAAAAAAAAAAAAAGAGAGAGAGAACTGATTGAGCCGGGCGGTGGTGGCACACGCCTTTGATCCCAGCACTTGGGAGGCAGAGGCAGGTGGATTTCTGAGTTGCAGGCCAGCCTGGTCTACACAGTGAGTTCCAGGACAGCCAGGGCTATACAGAGAAACTCTGTCTCGGGAAAAAAAAAAAAAAAAAAAAAAAAGCACTGATTGCTTTTCCAGAGAGGTTCTGAGTTCTATTCCCAGCAATCACATGGTGGCTCACAACCATCTGTAATAACATCTGATGCCTTCTTCTGGTGTGTCTGAAGACAGCAGTGTACTCATATATAAAATTAGTAAATCTTAGAAAGAGGGAAGGAAGGAAAGAAGGAAGGAAGAAAGAGAGAGAGAAAGAAAGAAAGAAAGAGAGAAAGAAAGAAAGAGAAAGAAAGAAATTAAATGTAATGTAATACGGTAGGTTAGGGAGACCCCTC
>NW_021617897.1:408-2798 GCF_004785775.1 Grammomys surdaster | reverse complement strand
GCCCTTGCATTTGGAGCATAGATGTTCAGAATTGAGAGTTCACCTTGATAGATTTTTCCTTTGATGAGTATGAAGTGTCCTTCCTTATCTTTTTTGATTAATTTTGGATGAAAGTCGATTTTATTTGATATTAGAATGGCTACTCCAGCTTGTTTCTTGGGACCATTGGCTTGGAAAATTGTTTTCCACCCTTTTATTCTGAGGTAGTGTCTGTCTTTGTCACTGAGGTGTGTTTCTTGTATGCAGCAAAATTCTGGGTCTTGTTTGTGTATCCAGTCTGCTAGTCTGCGTCTTTTTATTGGGGAATTGAGACCATTGATGTTAAGAGATATTAAGGAAAAATGATTGTTGCTTCCTGTTATTTTTTTTTATTAGAGGTAAAGTTATGTTTGTATCTTTTTTGGGGGTTGTTGGAAGATTACTTACTTGCTTTTCCTAGGTTGTAGTTTCCCTCCTTGTGTTGGCATTTTCCATCAATTATCCTTTGAAGTGCTGGGTTTGTGGGAAGATATTGTGCAAATTTGGTTTTGTCATGGAATATCTTGGTTTCACCTTCTATAGTGATTGAGAGTTTTGCTGGGTATAGTAATCTGGGCTGGCAATTGTGTTCTCTTAGTGTCTGTATGATGTCAGTCCAGGCTCTTCTGGCTTTTATAGTCTCTGGTGAGAAGTCTGGTGTAATTCTTATAGGTCTGCCTTTATATGTTACTTGACCTTTTTCCCTTACTGCTTTTAGTATTTTTTCTTTGTTTTGTGCATCTGATGTTTTGATTATTAAGTGACGGGAGGTATTTCTTTTCTGGTCTAGTCTATTTGGTGTTCTGTAGGCTTCTTGTATGTTTATGGGCATCTTGTTCTTTAGGTTAGGGAAGTTTTCCTCAATAATTTTGTTGAAGATATTTACTGGCCCTTTAAGTTGGGAATCTTCATTCTCATCTATACCTATTATCCTTAGGTTTGGTATTCTCATTGTGTCCTGGATTTCCTGGATGTTTTGAGTTAGGAGTTTTTTGCTTTTTTCATTTTCTTTGACAACTGTGTCAATATTTTCCACCGTATCTTCTGCATTTGAGATTCTCTCTTCTATCTCTTGTATTCGGTTGGTGATGCTTGCGTCTGTGACTCCTGATCTCTTTCTTAGGTTTTCTATCTCCATGGTTGTCTCCCTTTGAACTTTCTTTATTGTTTCTATTTCCAGTTTCAGATCCTGAATGTTTTTGTTTAATTCCTTCTTTGTGTTTTCTTGCATTTCTTTAAGGGATTTCTGTGATTCCTCTTTAAGGGCTTCTATCTGTTTACTTGTACTCTCCTGTATTTCTTTAAGGGAGTTACTTAATTCCTTCTTATAATCCTCTATCATCATCATGAGAAGTGATTTTAATTCTGAATCCTGCTTTTCAGGTGTGAAGGGGTGTTCAGGGCTTGCTATATTGGGAGAACTGGGCACTGATGATGCCAAGAAACTTTGGTTTCTGTTGCTTATGTTCTTGCGCTTGCCTTTCGCCATCTGGGTAACTCTAGTGGTACCTGCCCTCTCTGTGTAAGATTGGAATATGTATTTCCAGTTATCTTGCTTATTGTAGAGCTCCTCAGAGTCCAGAGGTCTCTGTGGTTTTATGCCCCTAATCTCCCGGGTGGAAAAACTCCTGGGACTCAGGCCACCTCTTGGATCTGGTAATCCTTCTGTTCTGAGTGCAGTGGCTCCTCGGCTGCTCTGAGTGCAGTGGGTTCTCGATGACTCAGGATTCAGTTTCAGCTGCTCTGAGTGCAGTGGCCCCTAGATGACTCAGGATTCAGTTTCTCCACAGGACAGGAGCAGACCAACTCTGTGTCAGCTGCTCTGAGTGCAGTGGCTCCAGCTGCTCTGAGTGCAGTGGGTCCCTGATGACTCAGAATTCAGTTTCAGCTGCTCTGAGTGTAGTGGCTTCTCGATGACTCAGGATTCAGTTTCTCCACAGGACAGGAGCAGACCTACTCTGTGTCTGCTCCATTCCCAGGGACCAGGCAGGGGCCGAAGGGAAGTGGAATTCCGGAGGGGCAGGGTTTGGGTAGCTGCTGTGCCCTAGATGTCCCTGGCTCCCAGATGTATTTCTGGGGCTTAGGGAGTGAGATGGAGTTCTTACCAGCTGCTCTGAGTGCAGTGGCTCCTGGATGACTCAGGATTCAGTTTCTCCACAGGACAGGAGCAGACCGACTCTGTGTCTGCTCCAGTCCAAGGGACCAGGCAGGGGCCGAAGGGAAGTGGAGTTCCGGAGGGGCGGGGTTTGGGTAGCTGCTGTGCCCAGGATGTCCCTGGCTCCCAGATGTTTTTCTGGGGCTTAGGGAGTGAGATGGAGTTCTTACCAGCTGCTCTGAGTGCAGTGGCTCCTGGATGACTCAGGATTCAGTTT
>NW_021617897.1:0-308 GCF_004785775.1 Grammomys surdaster | reverse complement strand
ACAGGACAGGAGCAGACCGACTCTGTGTCTGCTCCAGTCCAAGGGACCAGGCAGGGGCCGAAGGGAAGTGGAATTCCGGAGGGGCGGGGTTTGGGTAGCTGCTGTGCCCTGGATGTCCCTGGCTCCCAGATGTTTTTCTGGGGCTTAGGGAGTGAGATGGAGTTCTTACCAGCTGCTCTGAGTGCAGTGGCTCCTGGATGACTCAGGATTCAGTTTCTCCACAGGACAGGAGCAGACCGACTCTGTGTCTGCTCCAGTCCCAGGGACCAGGCAGGGGCCGAAGGGAAGTGGAATTCCGGAGGGGCGGG
>NW_021617896.1:0-2471 GCF_004785775.1 Grammomys surdaster | reverse complement strand
CTTCATGAGGTCCATGATATCCATCACACAACCCCCTCCGTGTCCCCTTCAGCCTCACCATGGCCCAAGGGACTCTTTGAGCTGTCCTCATACCGTCTCCACCACAACTCCCACAATGTCTCCACCTTGAACCCTTGCCAGCCCGAGTCTCCTACCTGTATGAAAGGAACTACAGAAAAGACAAGCCTCTGTCTTGCCGACAGGATTGAAGGGCCTGAATAAGGGTGTGGTTTCTGACTTACTCTCACCTCCCCACAGGTAAAGTGGATCTTCTCCTCAGTGGTGGAGCTCAAGCAGAAAATCTCCCCTGACTACAGAAACATGATTGGGCAGGGGGCCTAGGCCTCTTCCTTTGGGATGAGCACAGATTCATAGGCCCTGCTGTACTGCATCCATCCTACTGTGTAGCCTAACATGGAGGCCACACTGCCATCTGACATCACCACCGTCCAGGCCTATGACACTCTGATCCAGAACTCTCCATTGTCTACACTTTGAAGGACCATGTGGACAGTTTTACCACAGACCCAAACAAATCTTCCTCACCAGTTTTCAGATAACTAACTGATCATGGCCAGAAGAACCATCTCCATCCAAACTCACATCAGGCGATCTGAGACCTCAGAATGTTTGCCTAAGAAGAGCTGGGAATCCATGTTGCCTGAGTCCAGCTGCGTGGGAATCAGACCTGGAGTCTCCTTACCCACACATTTTCCTCTGAAATGGATATTCTCAGAAAGGGCAATGTTTTCAGATCCTTAAGAGGAGACATCTGCTAGGAAGACCAGGATCACCTCAGCCCAAAGGGTCATTCTGGTAGCCTTTGAACCAGCTGTACTTGGCTAGCTTCCTTCCTGGTACTTCTGTCATTCCTGGGCTGAGGAAACGGTCTGTGTTCCTCAAACTGTGTTGACAAGCCTCCTGAAGCTGAGGCTCCGTGTGCAGACTTCTCTCCCTGCTACTCACTCTACATGCTTGATTTCAGACGCATGATCCAATCCACCGACACTGTTGACCACACAACCTCAAGACAAAACCACTGCCACCTCCACAAACACTCTATCCACACTCTGTGGAGGGAGAAGGACTGCTTTGTGTAGCCTCAGCAAAGCTCTAGCAAGGAAAAGTGCATAGATCACAGTATTGTGTGTGTGACCAGGCAGGAAGACCTCTAGGAGAGGGCTCTAGTGAGAAGATTCCTGTTGGGCTCAAGAAATGGGTCAGGGCAGGTAAAATGGGAGAGAGGTGTGAACAGTTCTTTAGAAGAAAGCCACAGTGCTTCAGGTCTGCCCTGCAGGCCTGGGGTCCAGACTGAACCACCTACAGAAGAAAACATCATTTGCAATGGACATCTAGGAGAACTGACCTGGAATACCAGGGCTTCTGTGCCCAATGGAGAATAGCCCTGTATCTATTTCTCCATTACCTCTCATCACCAATAAGAAGTCAGAGTCTCCAGACAGAAAGAAAGAGTGTGCATCTGCTTTTCTGTGACTGATAGGAAATGCTTAGACAACTTGGACTTTTAACAGCTTGTTCTAGAGATCACGAATGTCTTTAAAGCTCTCTCTCTTTTTCTCTCTCTCTTTCTCTCTCTCACTCTCTCTTTCTCTATCTATAAATCTCTCACTCTCTGTCTCTCTCTCTGTCTCTCTTTCTGTCTCTCACTCTGTCTCTCTCTGTGTGTGTTTGTGTGTGTGTGTGTACGCTCAAACACACTGTTGTTTTGGAATTTTAAACAATAAAATTTTCTTTTAATATTTTGTATCTCAGGATGCCCATTCTGTGTGGATTATCCCTAACACCGAGAACAGGGCACAATGAAACAGATCAGTGAGCCATGCACACCCCTCTACCTCCCTCCTGGTCCTGGCCTCCCAGGCCTCCCTCAGTGGGCCCCTTACAGCTGGCTTCCAGCCCTGACAAAGCCACCAAGAGCTTAGGTACCTCCTGCACGCAGGAAGATATTTTCCCAGCTAGAGGCTGCCCTGCTGCCATGTGCAGGCTATGGAGCAGGTCTGATGTCCAGGGTGCATCCCAGGTTGGCCAGGCAAAGCTTCCCAGGCCAGCTGAGAAGCCTGTGTCTCTCACTGTCCTTGGGCTGCTAAGGATTCAGCAAAGGATATGGATCCAGCTACCTTCATAGCTGATGATGACTGTTTCAAGCTGGATTCAGAGAACTTCCAGATCAAGCATGGACAGCGTGTGTACTCAGCAGGGCTTGTCTGGCTGGGTAGGCACCTTCGCCTCTGTGGGGCTTCACAGGCTTTCCATCTGCATGTCCCTGTGTCCTGATCTTTTCTTATAATCGCACAGAAAGGCTAGAAGAGGTTCATCCTACCCCTAGTTATAACTTACCAGTTTATGATCCTGTCTGCAAACATAGACACAATGTGAGGTCCTAGTGGCTTCAATGTCAATTGATGAGCCTTCTGGGGACAGAATTTAGTCCACACTGGCTCTCCCTCGGG
>NW_021617895.1:0-4011 GCF_004785775.1 Grammomys surdaster | reverse complement strand
ATTATTATAAGCAGTGCCTGATTTCTGTTGCCAAAGATTAGTTTAGGACGCTAAGCTAAATTTGGTAACTCTCACTCAATGGGTTCATCATCTTCGTCCATACCGGGGGACACCCCACTGGGCTGTCTACTGAAAAACCTCAAATCTTTACGATTAACACCCGAGTTGAGGCCTTCCAAATTAATACATCTTTGCAATAAAGTCTGGATCGGGTACCCTTTAGACAATGGGATGACCACGTGGCCACGTAATGGCACCCTAGACCCCATTATTTTACAGAGTCTTAATACCTATTGCCAGCAGTCCGGTAAATGGAAGGAAATCCCCTATATCCGTACATTTATTTACCTCCGTTACTCCCCTTCTATGTACTCCACCTGCTTCCGACCCAAGGTTCTTTCCCACACCTCTTTCTAATTTTTCTTTTTAATTAAACCAAAATGGGGGAATTACTGTGACTCTAGCGGATGTCTGCAGGTTCTACACACACTAGCCAGAACTGGTAAGCTTCCCCATCCTCCACTGGCCAGAGTAACCCTCCACATGGTCCCAGGGAAGATTCCTTGAGCTAGAGTGTCCTTCCATGAACCCTGTCCTTCCTTGAAACTCTCTAGGACAGCTCCCCTTGGATGAGACACTTCCCCTCTTCCTCTTGAGACAGTTTCTCACTGCTGAGTACCCCAGGCCAGGCCTGGACAGACTGTTTTCTTTGCCTCAGGAGCACCGGCTCCGACCATAGTCCCCAGGTGTCTCTTCCAAGGGCTAGTCTTTCGCGCCCTTTTCCCTTTCCTCCTCCTTCGTCATTTGCGGGTCGACTGGAACTGAGGTTCCAGCGCCTTGCCTGGAAAGCTAGTGGGTCCAGGGCCTAGCTAGCTCCCCTCGCCTCCTCTGCGATCGGTCAGCTGGTTCGCCTGGTCCCTTCCCTCTATGGTTCTTAGCTCTACTCTGGGTTTTCCCTTTACATCCTGCCACCTGTGACCTGTAAAGTGTTGGGGTGATAATGGGACATGCTTGTTTTTCTCTACTCACTGCTGCCAGAGACACTGAAAGACCTGCCCTACAGCTATGCTGCCGGCCCCACAGATCTGACCTGCCGGCAGCAACCGTGACTCACAGCTCCAACCTGTGACAGCCTTACGATCCAGCTTTCTTAACAAAAATGCTTCTTTGCTAATACAAAACTGTGTTTTTCTCTTCCTATACAACCCACCAAAGTTACTTAAGACTCTTTCCTAACATGTCTTGATAGATTTTTACTACTCCTATTCAGTTACAACCAATCCTTATGGCTCTCAATCTTGTCAGAAGTCTGCTAATTATATATTTTAAGTTTATGGCTGACAGAATGCCCAAAGCCTCTAACAGTTAACCCAAGATGGTTTCAGAAGACCTGGACGCCGGAATCCTAGAACATACAGCCTAGATTGTATGTGGACGAACATAACGGGACGCCCTGAGTCAAATGACTTGGCTAAATAAAGGTAAGTCATTTTTCATACCATGCGTACCCATTCCACAGAAAAAAGCCCTGCGGCTTCTGCGCTTAGAAGCAAGACTGACTTCACCCAAGAGACTATGGAAACCATGGGAACTGCTGGCTAGTGGACTGTCATTTTTTTAACAAATAATATATAACTGGTAGATTGTTAACTCTTTACCAGACTTCTGACTACATTGACAGCTAAGTTTTCAAAGATATTATCTGTTACCTGGTTACCTAAACTCAGTTGAAAGACTGCTTGTGTTAACTCATGCTGTTATATCTCTTTTGTAAACTTATAAGCTACAGGAAACCCACTCAGATCTACCTCTCATGGATGCCATTCAGATAAGTACATCTGCCTAAAATTCCTACTTACTACCTATAATAAAGGGGAGGCTCCCTCTGGGTTTCAAATGTACATCTTAGAAAAAAATCTTTCTCCAAGTGTTCTTAATCTTATTTCCTACATCTTGTCAAGTCCAGATGCTCCATCTCCTGCCACACACAGAGCTGCTTCTACTGGACCTGACCCTGGACATCAGAAAACAGATAGCTCTTCTAAGACAGGACAAACATCTCCCATATCCATTCTTCTAGGTTCCCCCTAGAGACACATCACCCCCAATGACAGCAGAAAGTAGCCAGATTTCACGACGACCCTATTCCTGCTTCGCCGTCACCTCTTTCTAATTTTTCTTTTTAATTAAACCAAAACATGGGAATGTTAGCAATCTGTTAAACTCCACCTCCAGAGTCACCTGGCAACAACTAGGTATGTTCCGCCCCAGAGGTACCTGGCAACAGGCAGGTAACCCTGCCCACTATAAAAGGGGCTGCTTGGCCCCTCCTCTCTCTCTTACTCCTCAACCCTGAGCACCTGCAGGTTGCCCTCTCCCATCCCCCCTTCTCTTCCCCCTCTCTCCACGTGGTCATGGCCGGCCTCTACTCCTCTCTACTTCTCTCTCCCTCTTCTTTTCACTCGCCATCTTCCCATTCCTCTCTCCCACTCCCTTCCCTAAATAAACCCCTTCCCTTGGAACCGGATCGGATCGGCTTTGGTGTTGTCTGTCCAAACTGTGCTTGAATTCTAACATGGTCTACAGAGTGAGTTTGAGGACAGCCAGGGCTACACAGAGAAACCCCGTCTCGAAAAACCAAAAAAAAAAAAAAAAACCTATGTGGAAAAAGGTTTATATTTACAAGAAATATTGAGTTATTTTAGAAATAATGTAGGCCGAGCAGTGGTGGTGCAAGCCTTTAATCCCAGCACTTGGGAGGCAGAGGCAGGTGGGTTTCTGAGTTCGAGGCCAGCCTGGTCTACAGAGTGAGTTCCAGGACAGCCAGGGCTACACAGAGAAACCCTGTCTCAAAAAAAACAAAACAACAACAACAAAAATATACAATGGGACTCCCCCAAAATGAAGGTGTACATGTCTAAAAGAATTTTTTTTGTTGTTTGTTTGTTTTTGGAAACAGGCTTTCTCTGTAGCTCTGGCTCTCCTGGAACTCATTCTCTAGACCAGGCTGGCTTTGAACTCAGAAATCCGCCTGCCTAGTGCTCTCAAATGCTGGGATTAAAGAAGTGCACCACCACTGCCCGCCCCCTAAAAGAAATCTTTAATATGAGAGTAATTCACTTGGTAGTATACTTCTGATCCCAGCACTGAGGAGGCTGAGCCAGGAGGATGGAATGCTTGAAGACATTCAGGACTATATAGCAAGATCCTGTCTCCAAAACAAGAACAAAGCAAATGAAGTCAATCATATAATATATAAGAATAATCGATAAAGAAAAGGGATATAAAAATTGCAGAAGGAAAGTCTTGTCAGAAGAGGCCTTACTTGTACAAGCTAATATTAGTACAAAGACCTGGAAGTATACCATGTGGCTATCTGGGAGAAGAACATTCTAGATGGAAAGACAGATGACTACAAAAGCCCTTGGGTTTAGCCCAGTATAGCTGATTCTCTGCATAGGAGATATGTCAGAGCAGCTAGGGATCTGACCCCAAAGCAGCAGGTCAGCCCCATGACAGCACTTTCCCTGCTGCACCAGTGGGCTCACCCTGCCAGACAGGTCAGGATTGCAGGGTCCAGCACTTGGATAACACCACTAATTCCCAAATTCCATCCCCAGTGGCTTCTGTGGCACTATTAAAGATGGCCAGCAAGTCATCTTAGTTTTTGATACAAAGCTTCTCTGCTTGGAGCTCATAAATTTAGCTAGGCTGGCTGCATGGCAAGCTCCAACCAAAGCCTGTACATGGTTCTCACTTCTTTCCATTTGTTAAAAGATCTGTGTGGTGTGGTGTGTGAATATGTACGTTGATGTGCATGTGTACATGCATATACCCATTACAATGTTCATGTGGAGGCAAGAGGGTGACATTGAGTGTCCTGGCTCAATCACTTTGTATTTTGAGAAAGGGTCTCACCGAGTTGGAAACTCCCCAGTTGGCTGACTAGAAGAGTTTGCAACAGACACACTACAATGTGTTGCCATCTACCTGGCTGCTAGAGATCCACAC
>NW_021617894.1:0-2258 GCF_004785775.1 Grammomys surdaster | reverse complement strand
ACATTAAATTGCATAAGAATGGTAAGATATTTCTTAGGTCTTTTACAAAAGCCTAGGTAATAGTCATCAATAATGAGTCCATTATCAGTTTATGAAAGCCATATTAATGTGGTCACAAGAGTGATCAGGGATCACTGACATATTGGCTCCTAGAGGCCACAAATATCATAGACACATAGTGGTATCTGAGATATATATATATATATATATATATATATATATATATATATATATGTATGTATATATAGTCCCTAAACATGTAATGCAACATTACCTAAGATAGCGCTTTAGACTGACACTTTCATTGAAGATTCTGATGGTCTCAGAAATTCTTAACATTCACAAGGTCTTCATGATCAAACTGACGATGAATTATAACATAGTTACTAGAGGTTACATGTAGGATTCACATCATCCATGTTTCTTTAGTCCCTTTGCATTAGTGACATTAACATGGTTAACAGTGGCAGATGGGATCACTGAAAATGATGTTGTCTTCAGAAAAAAAATGATCTTGGGCATTACCATGAGGTCTGTTACCAGATCAGTGTCCCAGGGTGTCAGATATCAGGGACCTCAGCATTGACTCAGAGAGCAGAAGAGATCATTGACATCACTAACTATTCTGATGGTAGTAAGAATATTGTACATTTTATGGATGACAGCAGGTCTTGCATCTATGCATCAGGGATATCAACAGAAGTTTTTGTGGCAGATAGGATCACAGACATTAATCTGATCCCTAGTGCCACATTAGAACACTTACCTCAATATGACCTCAAGTATCAGTATGGATGTTGGAATTCAGCATGTTCTCTAGAAGCAGCATAGATCATTGACATCACCAGGGTCTCCATCAGCAATAGGAACAATAGACTCCATCATGATCCCTGATTACAGCACTGACCGCAACATACCTTCAGGCTTCTGATATGATCACTGACACTGACATATCTTCAGTAGCAGCACACAGCCCCTATTTCATTATGATCTTAGGCATCAATACTGGCAGGGAACTTCACAACAGATATTTCTGGTTGAGTTATTACAGACATCACGACCTCTTCAAAGACACTGACTGTGAATCTCAACATAGTTACCAGAGACAGCATCGATGAGTGACATCATAATTGCCCTTGTCAATTGGGATCACTAATATCATCAATTTGTTCCAAAGTGGTAGTAGAGATCACTCACTGCCTGGTTGGCTATGGGAGTAGAAATCTGATCATGGTATCTGTTCCCAGGGATATGAAGAAAGTTTGAGAGGGCAGGTATGATCATGTAAAGAATTTTCACTAGTGACAGTTTCAATCATGATATAAAAATGATAAGGGCTACCAGGATACTTAACATAAGTTGGGTAGAAGCATGGATAACTGACATCAGTAATGATTCCATTGGCATTTGGAGACAGTGATATCAATATGTCCCAATGGTCAGCAAGGATCACTGCCATGGCTGCTGGAGGCCTGAAGTATATATGACAAACAATGGTGTCTGTTGTCTCACTATATATGTGACCTCAACATAATATACCTCAGAAAAGGTAGGTAAATATGACCTGAGGTAGAAGTATTAGTATAATACTTCACCTAAGAATTTGCTATCTTCTGAGATCCTTGACATTAACAATAACTCAAGAAGCATCATGAACTATAGCATTAGACATGGCTACTGGAGGGAGCATGGATCATTGACATCATCATATCTTATGCAGGCATTTGGTAATAATGACATTAACTTGGTAACCAGGGGCAGCCCGGATCACTGACAACCAGGTTGCCAATGGCTGCATGGAACTTGGGCAATACCATAGTGTGTGTTCCCAGTTGTATATTAGTGTCATCATTATCAATTCACAGGGAAGAATAAATTATGCTCATTAATTGTCTTCTCTATTGGAAGGATAGGTCACTGACATCACTGCCTCTTCAGGTGGATATATGGATCATGTACATTACATGATCAACATCAGGGACTGCTTTCTTGTATCAGTGGGATCAACAAAGTTTCAAGTGTCAGGATCTCAGACATCAATCTGATCTCCATTGCTAAGAACGTATACCTCAATAGGATCTAATAGTTCATCATGAACTTTTAAATTCATTAGGTTTTCAAGAAACAACACAGATCATAGGCATCACCAGGGTCTTAGCAATAGAAAGAATGGACTCCATCCTATCATGATTGCTGGTTACAGCTTCATCACTGACATCAAAATAGCTTAATGTTTCAAGCAGGATCACAGGCATCAA
>NW_021617893.1:0-3937 GCF_004785775.1 Grammomys surdaster | reverse complement strand
AGTTTTTTCAACAGTGTTTTCAGTTTTATGAATTTTTTGCCAATTAAATGTTCAATTTTATCACGAAAAACTGTTTTAAATCAAATTTCTTTACAAATAAAATGGACTCGTTATCAATTTTCTATTTTTTATGAATTTATATGCAAATTTCTCCTTTTTCATAATTTTCTTTGTTTTCTCTTCCGTTTGAGTATATTTTATTATTGACTGTGTAATTTTCTGCACGTTTTCGCTATTTTTCCTGAATTTTTCACTAGTTTTTTCCACAGTGATTTCCCAAATTTTTCCCAAAGTAAATGTTGAATTTTATCAGGAAAATCTGTTTTTAATCACATTCCTTTACAAATCAAATGTTCTCCTTATCAATTTTCTATTTATTTTATGAATTTTTAAGGCAATTTTCTCCTTTTTCATAATTTTCTTTTATTTCTCTTCTGTTTGATTATAGTTTATTATTGACTGTGTAATTTTTCTTCAAGTTTTCACTACTTTTCCTGAATTTTTCACTAGTTTTTAACACAGTGTTTTCAGTTTTATGAAATTTTTGCCAAGTAAATGTTCAATTTTATCAGGAAAAACTGTTTTAAATCACATTTTTTTACACATCAGATGTTCTCCATCTTAATTTTTTTGACTTTTCAATAAAAGTTTCTCCTTTTACATAATTTTCTTTCATTTCTCTTCAGTTTAATGATAATTTATTCTTGGCTTTGTAATTTGTCTTTAAGATTTCACTATTTTTCCTGAATTTTTCACTAGTTTTTTCAACAGTGTTTTCAGTTTGACGAATATTTTGCCAAGTAAATGTTCAATTTTATAAGGAAAAACTGTTTTTAATCTCATTCCTTTGCAAATCAAATGGTCTCCTTATCAATGTACTATTTTTCATGAATTTTAAATGCAAATTTCTCGTTTTTCATGATTTTCTTTGATTTCTGTTCTGTTTGATTATAGTTTATTATTGACTGTGTAATTAGACTTTGTTCAGTGGTTCTCTCTATGGGGAATATTTTGAAGAAGTAAAGTGTGAAAGTTAAAGCCGAAAATGTAGGGGTTCAAATACAGTGTTCACAACAGGGTATCAGGAAGTAGAATGGAGTTAAATCATGTATCCAAAGATACAAAATGGAAGTAACTGAGAAATCACCGGGGGAAATATCCTCACCAGCTAAGGATTCTCTTTGTAGCTTTTCAGTTGTGAAAGGTATGGTTTATATTATGTAGGCCTTTTAATGCTGCAGTTATTTTTTTTTCATTTGGACAAAAGAAGATATGATTCTGATTCAAATTGCCAAGAGATGGACGGGGATGGCTGCTGTCAGTTGTCAACATGACTACATATGTTGGGAACTAAAATCCATAAATGGGAGAAAAATCAGAGATCTAGATCATGGGCTAGAAAACAGAGGGTTTTGTTCAAAATCATGCCATGGTATTACAGTAACTTTGGATAGAAATCTTGAGAATACTGGCTCTGAAAAGATTTGTGTTTATGCATGATAGTATACAACTTTAATCCCAAGAGAGAGAGGCAAGGTAATTTCTGAGTTCAAGGGCAACCAAGAACAAAGAAAGAAAAGAATAGTGTTCTTTATTTGGTAAAGGTAAAGAAAAAATAGTTCCAAGCATGGTGATGCACAGATCAAGTGTGTGAGACAAGCAGATCTCTGGTTTCAAGGTTAGTCTACAGATCATGTTCCATGACAGCAATACTCAGGCAGTGAGCAAACCATTGAAGCTAGGTTGCTGGGATAAATACCATTGAAATAGGGTCCTTGTTCCAGTACCAGCAACTGATAGAACTTGGAAGTTTTGGGCATGTTGCTATGGTTTTAGAATCCAGAATAGTAGAGTTTACTTGGACAGCTAAATCAAGTTAGTTTGAGCGAAGAAATTGCCAGTGACTTAGAAACTGTCATCTTTGAGGTATAGTATATTGGAAGTATTTTATGAGAGCACCAAGAAGCTGTGTTCCAGAGATAGCCCTCCTGAAGTCAGCCAGATAATTTGTAAGAATCTTCCAGGTGGAACTGAAGGAATGAAGGGATCCTGAAGAGCAGTTGAGGCCTTGTCCTGTGAGTGGCTAGGTAAGGCCATTGGAGAAATTGCTGCTTCAGTGTCTGTTGAAGTCCAAGGACTGAAAGGGGTTATACAATGTAGTTGACTATTGGTACCTTGAAGACTGCCTAGGACAGGCTCATGGTGAAAGTGCTGCCTGGTGGAAGCAGAAGAACTGGGTGTATTTGAGAGTCCAGTAAAATGGGATGACCATAAAGAAGAGCAGCAACAGTGGAGTACAATTGGCAGGAGCTTATTGTCACACAGAAACTAGATCTGTAAGGTGAAACCCAAGCTCTTTTTGTAAGAGCCCAGATGATCCTCAGTGAACACTGTGGGATGGCTGATGAGGAAAGCAGCTATCAGGGATTGGAACCAGCACAAGACAAAGGTGACAGTTTCTTTTATACAACACAAGTGGATTATAGTTTGCAAACCTGAAAAGAGGTGGACATCAGTAAAGTCAATGCAGGAATTGAAATTTTTGCAGTTGGATTTCGTTCTTCATTTGAAGGAGTATCATCTCTGTGAAGTTTTGAAATGTTTATATATACCCTATGATGTTGTATATATGTGACCTGATGTTAAGCTTTTATCTGATGCTGGAATGAATTTTAGAGAGTTTAGGAGGAGCAAAAGACATTTAGGATTCTGAGCTTTGTTGAGTCTGTACTAGACTATGTGTATTTTGGCATTGGATAGTTCTAAGGTCCTTTGGCTTGGTATAGCCGCCATAATCTTATTATTTTTTTTTTTTGCAGAGACAAATTAGTGCCAGGGAATGGTTTTGATTGTTTCACTATGCTTAGTGTACATAAATTTAGCACTAATCAGATATGTGGCCTTACTGAGGATGGGGTCGCTTTGTTATAGGAAGTGTGTCACAATGGAGGATTTATGAAAATCTCAGATCAGGCCAGCTTGGTTAAAATCATCCTCCTGGCAGCCTGTGGAATAGAATAACCTGCCTTCCTTGGCATCTTTAACACTATGTCATCCTGAATGGTGTCTGAATTCCTGCCATCGTTTTAATAGAAGGAATCTTTAGGTTGTCAGTCAGCCCAAATTGACGGTCATTCTCCATAAGAGTTGTCTTACTCATGGGGTCTCTTCTCTGTGATGAATCCTTAACTAATATAGAAGTGTGTCCCAGAGACTGTGTTATCATTGTGATAGGTCTGTCCATGTTGTTGTTTTTGTTGGAAATTAGATTCTGGGTTTTTGGATGCTTTAAATGGAACCTGAGTTCTTAATCTTAGCCATTCTGACTGGTGTGAGATGGAATCTCAGAGTTGTTTTGATTTGCATTTCCCTGATGACTAAGGACACTGAACATTTCTTTAGGTGCTTCTCGGCCATTAGAGTTTCTTCCATTGAAAATTCTTTGTTAAGATCTATACCCCATTTTTTAATACGGTAATTTGGTTGTCTGGAGTCTACTTTCTTGAGTTCTTTGTATATATTGGATATTAGCCCTCTATCAGAAGTAGGATTGGTAAAAATCTTTTCCCAATTTGTTGGTTGTCGTTTTGTCCTATTGACAGTGTCCTTTGCCTTACAGGAACTTTGCAATTTTATGAAGTCCCATTTGTCAATTCTCGATCTTAGAGCATATGCCATTGGTGTTCTGTTCAGGAACTTTTCCCCTGTGCCCAAGTATTCGAGGCTTTTCCACACCTTCTCTTCTATTAGTTTCAGTGTATCTGGTTTTATGTGGAGGTCCTTTATCCACTTAGACTTGAGCTTTGTACAAGGAGATAAGAATGTATCAATTTTCATTCTTCTACATGTTGTCCTCCAGTTGAACCAGCACCATTTGTTGAAAATGCTGTCCTTTTTCCACTGGACAGTTTTAGCTCCTTTGTCAAAGATCAAGTGA
>NW_021617892.1:0-3623 GCF_004785775.1 Grammomys surdaster | reverse complement strand
TTTTTTTTTTTTATTTCCAAATGTAAGGGTGGAGGTCACTGCTGACAATCTACATCTCTAAGTTCTTTCCCAGGGTGATGACTGAATCATTAATCTGCTCCAGCGGCAGTGCCTGAAAGAGGTCAAGCATGATTATTGTGAGGACCAGAGATAGGGCCCAGTGAGGGGCTGGGAGCCCCCTTAGAGTTTCTCTACAATTCTTAGGTTAAGAGGGAAGTGAGGGCAGCAAGCAGAGAGCTCCCCGGAGTCCTCAGGACATGTTAGTTGTCACAGATGTGCCTCAACTGAGGTGTAGCCAGCCCTGAGGTGTGGCTGTGCTAGCCGGTGGGTTCCATGAGTTCTAAAGACATCTGTCCTTCCTCCTCCGTGGCCCTCAGCAATTTCCAAATAGGAGAGGACTAAGAAAAAGGAGAAGTCCATCATCCAACATAACTTTAGACTGAGAAGAATGGGGATCGCGTCTGCTCCAGTCAGAAGGACCAGGCCCAGCTGGCACAGAACCCCCGACTCCGAATTCCGTTTGCACCCCACCTTTTGTCCTGGGGATCCTACCTTTCCTCTCACAGGCAAGAGCTCTTCTTTCTAGCAGACAACTTTTCTTCTACGCCACTCACTATGCAGCCATGGTAGCTACCCAGTGGCTCAGCTGACAAATGTCTCGCGGTTACCAGGCCCAGCTAGGGATGAGTTCCAGGGATCTATGATGTGCCTGCAGTTTGGAGATAAGTGTTGTCTGCCTCTGTCCGGCTGCTCCTAGTGTTGTGCATCCAGAAAACCTGGTCACTCTACCTGCTGGGATGGATACTTTATTGCCCTCCTGCCAGGGAGACAATATTAAGCAGATAAGCATCTTGAGTCGAGAAATGTTTCAATTGCCTTCTTGCTTGGGAGAAAATGTTTAGATAAGTAATTTGGGCTAGGAATTCTTGTGGGCTTAGGGAACTTTGCAATTACGGGATGACCCTGGACCCTGACTGTTAGATCACCCTCCAGACTGCTTGCCTTTGTAACGGCGTCGGCCGGAACAAGAAAATGTAAGCACTTGATCAGACAGACAGGTGCTTCTTCTTTGTGTTTCTTGTCCTTTCATTCTTTCGCCCCCTTCCCTAGGGTCTCATCGAACCTCCCGTGGGCCGGGGCATCTACGTGCGGTAAAGCATTTAGTGAACTTTGGTTAGTCATTTCAAAAGAAATAAGGAAAGGGAAGGAAGGAGGAGGGGGAAGAGGAAAGTGAGGAAGGAAGGAAGGAAGGAAGGAAAAGAAGAAAGAGCTGCTTTGTACAAAGCAAAATATGGGCTTCTAGGCAGTGAACTCAGGACATCAGGCATGTGAAGCAAATGTTTTTTAACCTGTTGAGTCTACCCGGTCTCCCACTCCCTACACCTCAGGTGTAAAGTGCCAGGGTTTAGCTATGGTGTGGTGACACATACCTCTATTGGCAGAGGTCACTAAACCAGATGGAAAGTTTATCCTTAGAGTAGGATAATGTCAATCTGTCTTTCAGGTGTTGAGAATAAAGGTGTGTACCACCACCTCTGGGTGGAGAAAGCTTTAATTTTGGGGAGGTGGGTGGGGGACAACACATAGTTTCTCTCTGTATCCCTGGCTCTCTTGGAACTCAATTGGTAGGCCAGGGTAGCCTCAAACTCAGAGATTGGCCTGCCTCTGCCTCTCAAGTGCTGGGATTAAAGGCACGTGCCATCACCACTCAGCAAGCTCTAAGTTTTACATTTTGTTTTGGATTCTGGAGAAATAGCTCACTCACTGATTAAGAGTGCTTGGTTCTCTTGTACAGGGTCCAACTTTGGTTCTCAGGAAGTATGTCGGGCATTGCACAACTGCCTATAACTATAGCTCCAGGGGATGCACCACCCTCTCCTGGCCTCTGCAGGCAGGCAGGCAGGCAGACACACACACACACACACACACACACACACACACACACTCACATTCTGGCCTCTGCTGTAGCTGCCTTCGGCCACGGACCAACCAGGTTCTCCTGAAAGTGGGGCTGAGTGTGTGTGTGTGTGTGTGTGTGTGTGTGTGTGTACATGGATGAAGATAGGACTGGGCACGTGATGGCACCAGGCTCATGAGTGCTGGGGTGGGACCTGGGGCACTATACACATCAGATGAGCACATCACCGAACCCTGGCCCCACAAGATTCTTTGGGGACCTGTACTAATCTCTCCTGGTCTAGAATGTCAGACCCACCAGGGAGGGCACATGTCCAGTGGGTAGACACTGAGTAGTCTGAGCTAGAGGCCCAGGCTGCCGACTTTCTCTGCTTTCGAAGGGCCAGCTGTCTTCTTCCTGCTGACCCTCTGTGGTGGTTTGAATGAGTGGCCCCCACAGACCCACATATTTGAATCTTGGTCTCCAGTTGGCAAATCTGTTTGTAAAGGGTTATAAAATGTGGCCTTGTTGGAGGAGGTGTTGTCACCGAGGGTTGGGTGGGTTTGAGATTTCAAAGGGCCAAGATAGTCCCAGTTAGTTCCCTTTTCTCTGCCTCCTGCTTGTGGTTCAGGATGTGAGCTCTCAGCTACTGCTCCACTGGCGTGCCTGCCTGCTGCCATGCTCCCCACCATGATACAGGACTCAAACTCTCCTGAATTCTTTATTTTCGAGACAGGGTTTCTCTGTGTAGCCCTGGCTGTCCTGGAACTCACTCTGTAGACCAGGCTGCCAGGCTGGCCTTGAACTCAGAAATCCGCCTGTCTCTGCCTCCCAAGTGCTGGGTTCAAAGGCATGCGCCACCACCGCCCGACTCTCCTGAATTCTGATCCCCAATAAATGTGTTCTTTTATAAATAAATAAATAAATAAAATAAAGGGGAAAGCCTCATCACCGAACTCCTTCTTGCTTCAGTCGTAGAGCCAGAGATGGGTGAGGGGACCCATTCTTGGTCACTGCTGGAGATGGGTGGGGGAACCCATCCTTTGTCACACCAGAGATGTCTCAAGGGTAGCTCAGTGGGCAGTTATTCTTCTAAGTTCCTGTAGCAGGCTGTATGTGCAGCCAAGGTGGGTAACTCCACCTAGGTCCTACTATTTGGTCTATTGTGGTAAACAAGGTCTTTCAGGCCTGCTCAAGGCTGGGGGGAGGGCACACTCTGCAGGCAGACACACACACAGACACAGAGACACAGAGACACAGAGACACACAGACACATCCTGGCCTCAGCAGGCAGGCAGGCAAGCACAAACACACACACTCACACTCACATGACTTTTTAAGAATTTGAAAATTAGTTTATTTTAGGCTGGGACTGAGGCAGAGACAAGCAGATCTCTGTGAGTTCAAGGCTAGCCTGATCTACATAGTGAGTTCCAGGAGGATTAAAACAAAAAGCAAAAAGCATGTAGTATGTGTGGTATGCATGCATGCATGTTTACATGTATGAGCACACATGTGCATGTGTTTGCAGTGTGGGCAAAAGTTACAGGTTGAGATAGAGTATCTTCCTTGTTTTCTCTCTGCTGTGTTTACCAAGGTTCTGGCTGAACATGGGAGCTGATTCAACTAGTCTATAGCCAGTTTGTCTTGCGGAATAAATACCCTTTCTTTGCTTCTGGAACTGGAGTTACAGGCAGATGAGCTGTCCACTCAGTGCTGGGAAGGA
>NW_021617891.1:0-2851 GCF_004785775.1 Grammomys surdaster | reverse complement strand
GTAGTCAGGCCTCTGGCTGAGTGGGAAGGCAGGAGAGAGGGCTGAGTATGTTGGCCTTACTTGTAGCTCTCTCTGCAGGGGACCTCCCTTCTCTAACACAAGCCTGGCCACATCTGGTACCTCTACCTCTAAGATTATACAAGTAGAGAGTTGCCCTCTCCCTTAAGATTTAAGTGATCTGTCAGTAATTTGGGCAGGAGTCCACCACTAAGGGAAGTTAGCTCACCAACAGTGGTGCTGGGTGGAACCTGGAGAGGACTCATGAGAAGCCCTAGTTTAAGACTTTTAGGGAAACAGTGTACAGCACTGTGGTTATATGGCCTTTTATTCCAAAGAGAAGGTGATGGCCCCATTGGCATCCCGGAGTAGGGATAACGCTGGTCCAGGAGCCCTGGCAATGGAGTGAGAAGAGCAAAACAGCAACAAGTCTGTGATAATGGACAGAACTCTCTATTCTCAGAAAGGAGGACTGTCACCTGGGGTTCCTGCTCCTGTGCAGTCATAAGTGGTCTCAGAAAATGCTAGAACCTAGAAGAAACAGAAGAATAACTGAAAGAGAGACTCCATGACACTGCTTTCATAATGGGGTAAGACTTGCTAGTGACTTAGCTGCTCAAAAATTCTGCATGTTCCTGTAAGTGACCTCACTCATCCTCTGTAAAAAAATCACCTAAACTCATTGGATGGTGAAATTGGGGAGGGATTGCTATTTGAATCTGTCATTGACAGTTTCTGTTTATTTGCAGAGTCTTGCTGTCTACTGTTCTTTGCTTCACTTATAATTGTTCATGCATGAGACAATGCCTAGGGCAGCATACGAAGGAATTACAGAGAAAACTTTCCTTGCTCTCTTCCTCCTACCACTGTGCTGGGTTATGAGGTGTTGGTGTCAAATGTGGTTTATTTCCATCATCAATTAAAGGGTAACAAGGAAGGGATTTTGTAATGTGGCTACCGTAGAGGACCTGGAATGTCACAGAATGTTAGCAGAACCATTATGTCTTGCATGAATTCTGGAGTGATGGTTCCAAGGATTTGAACCAGTCTTCAGGTTTGGTATTCAATCCTGAAAAGGCTGATCCCCCACTGTTCCTTGAGAATCCTGATGTCAGCCTACAGTGTCTCTCTTTCTTTGATCCATAGTCCTGTGTAACCCAGAACACTGACACTGGAGTTGGATGTATTTGTGGAACCAACCAGAAATGATATAAAGATTGAGACTGTGTTTCAGCCCTGTGGCTTCCATCAGGAGAATCTGCCTGCTGTTCTCTGAGCCTCTGGCTTCCTTCCCTCTGCAGCCTTGCCTGCTTAAGTGGATGTGCTCACCTTCTCAGATTCTGTGGTCCATCATGGGACAACATTGTCCTCTGAGCATCCCTGTTCTGTTGCTGTGGTGTCATCTCAGGATGATTTCCAACTCAGGTCTCTTTCTGTGCCCAGCCTTCCTTCTCTAACCTTATCAGTGCCTTGCAGACACTTAAGTAGGGCTACTCACTGGAATCTAAGCACTATGAGTTTAGGAAACTCAGGTTCTGGCTTGCTGTGGGGGTCCTGCTGCTCATCCCAGGGCTGGAATACAGATGACATCAATATTTGGCTAATTAGTAAGGTTTTAGTTAATAGAATACTATGACACATGATAGTGACTTAAAGGCCAGGCAGTCCTTTATGGGACACATTAGACTAGGACCTCATAGGTGTAGTGGCATGCAACATACAAACTGGAGTAGGAAGAATGAACATGTGGCTTCTTCATGGAGGCTTCTGGGCTTTGGGGTCACTGGGGTCATTCATCCTCTGCATAAGACTTTCTTGTGCTATGAAAAGCATCCCTGGCTCTAGCTACCAGATGCTCACAGCACCCGCAGCCCCATACATCACCCAAACACATCAGACACTGCTTAGTAACTTACATCCCAAGTGTCAGTTAGTTCTTGACTCAGAACTCTCACTTTGTGGATATAGATCTAGTTGGGGGCTTACTCACTAGAGCCAGTCTCCAGGTATTTGTCAGTTTTTGCAGTTTACAGGAAGGAGGGCAGTGGGCTCTGAGCCACTGCAGCCCATACCCTCTACTTAGAAACAGGGAAGAGCCAGGTGGTGGTGGCAGAAGTTACAGTAGCTGCAGTTCATGCCTTTGATATCTATGAGTTGGAGCCAACCTGGTCTACTGAGCAAGTCCTAGGATAGCCAAAGCTACACAGAGAAACTCTGTTTCAAATGAAGAAAAAAAACATGTAACAAATCAAAACAAAACCAGAAAAAGGCTGAGCAAGTTGCCTCCTTTTCTTGCTTTCTGAATGGCAAGCACAAGTCAACCATGTCCTCTGCCTGTTTTCCCTATAATCCTCCAAAAACATGATCACTCCCCAACTGCATGGTCCTCCCTCCCCAGCTGCATGGTCCTCCCTCACCAAATTCATGATCCTCCCTCCCGAACAGCTTTACCAGGTCACCAACAAACTTTGATAACTCTTAAGCAATAAACACGTTGTCCTATCAGAATTATTACTGAAACCCTCCCTTTCAGGATGCCAGGTGGGAGGAGCTGAGGGAAAGTACTTACTTCAGTCCACATCTGACAGGACTTTCCATAGTGCCTGCAACCTGGTCAGAGAGAGGAAGTAAGGACTGGTGACAGGAGGGAGCTGCTAGGTGGCAAAGGGAAGATCCCTCAGGATAGGATTGTGGGTGGGAGTCTAGGATTAGGAGGAAAAGCTGGGTGGGTGGTGCATAAGAGAAGTAGGCATGCTTCTATCCCTTGGGGAGAGCTGTGTGGAGGGTTGGAGGGATGTGATTGGGATCTATTAACTGACTCCAACTTCCCAGGTTTTATGTGCGCACCCCTTCT
>NW_021617890.1:0-4954 GCF_004785775.1 Grammomys surdaster | reverse complement strand
ACTACAACACTGGTGACATCACAAGGGATGCCAAGAACTCTCCAGGAAACAATGGAATGTCCAAAGAAGAGGCTGCTGATGTCATGGGGAACACCCTTTGCCTCCCAGCTAATTTTCTCCCTGTACAGTTAGGAAGCTGAGGCTTCCATTCAAGAGTTTTTCCTGAGTCACAGACATTGGGCACCTCCACTTTCCAAAGCCACAATTTGCTCTAGACTTGATCTGAAATACCCAAGTCATTTTTTTCTGAATTTACCTGAGTGTTTCCTTTCAGACCTTGCCCAGAAATGTCTCATCCTACCTCAAGCGTTTATAATTCGGCCTTTTTATCCATTAAAAACTGGTGAAAATCACTTCAGCAAAATGTGGAGGAGGAAAGATCTCCTGTCTCATCATGTAGAGATGCTTGAAATCACATCCTGCAAGAGCCTGCAGGGCAGGTGGCAAAATTAGTGTGCATTAGGGGGTGCACTCATGAAGCTGTGTGCTTAGCATTTGAATGTTACCCCAAGGGGCCTTTGGAGGTAGAGGTGAACTAATCAGGTGCTCACAACTCTTTGGAGTTCTGTTGAGGGAGGAAGCTCCATATTATAGCCACCTCCTTGTCCAGGGAACCCCTATCCCTTGGGCTTCAGCCCCAACAGTGTCCTATTCTGTGTTCCTGCATCCCTAGAGCAGGGTCCTGGGGCTTCTCACAGCTTTATGTCCACCAGGCACAGGTGGAGAGAACACTGTCCACTTCCTGTGGCTCTGCCTCTCTGAGAAGTGGCCCTAACCCCTTGGTATTGGGCATAAGTGGAATCCACAATTGAAAGCAACAGGACCCATGCCCAAGTGCACACACTACAGCCCAACACACACACAAAAGAGAGAGCGACAGAGAGAGACAGAGAGAGTTAGACAACAATTTTTTTTTTTTTATTTTAGGGCATAGAAGTGATCATTTTTATTTTTAGTTTTATTGTTTGATAATTTCTTTTTTTAATTAATTAATTTATTTATTTTAAATCAAATCATAATTTTTATTTATTAGCACAGGGGTTATAAACACAAATAGGCAGGACATGGGGAAGGGGATGACACCGGAGCGTGGGTGTTCAGGTGGAATACAGATATCTTTCAGAAGAGGGTATCTGCTGGGTGAAAGTTCAGGGGACAGATCACTATGACTCCTCCTATGATTCACTTGTCCTTATCTAAGGTGGTATTATCTGCCAAGGCTACCTATTTACAAGGTCTATGACTGCTCAGGCTGGTAAATTTCCACAAATGCTGCCTGTTTATAATAGCTTATAGCCATCTCTTTCAATGTTTTTCCAGAGAGTCCCAAGACTTGGTGTTAGTATACATATATGACAGACCTATGGCTGGTTTTAGGCCTTCAGTGTATAAGCAGGGCTGCCCCTGACATCTCCTCCCTTCTCTAAGTGTAGAAGGGCTGTGGTGATTCTAATCTTGCAAAGGCAGGGATAGAGGCCTGACCTCCAGCAATTGAAGGGGACTTTGTAATGGCTCTAGTCCCTCAATTGTTGTCCAGTAAAGCATGAGGGCTGTACCCATCCTGATGTCTTTTTCCTGGAGAGGGGATACTTTTGACATCAACCCCTATGCAGTCAGGCTTGTCCCTCAGGGAACCCAGAGAGATAATTTTATCTTTTATTTATATTCCCCTTACAGTGCTTAGCCTCACAGCCTAAGCAAGAATTCAGATCACCTGTCAGAGGGGATTCTGTGTGGCCCCTCTCTGCTTGGTCTAGGGGCAGAAGTCCCCTCTTTTAGGTTAGGTGGAGATGGGTTTTGGGAACACCCTGGATAGAGTAACAACCTCATCTTGAGTCTCGTGGTCCTCCATAACTAACTTATGATAATGTATCTGAGTAGGTTTTGCTGCCAAATTATTTATCTGTTGTTTCACCAAGTTAGTCAGCCTATTTAAGGCCCAGGGACCAAAACAAGTAAGCAAAAATAACCCAATTAATGGTCCCAAGATCGGAAGAAGTAGGGTTGACAACCATGGGGAGGCTGAAAACCAATTCTTGTACCAGCAGTCATCTGTCTCTTTCTCTCTCTGACTTTTCTCAGGGCCTTCTCCGACCTTTTTCATGCTCTCTTTAACCATCCCTGTCTTGTCTATGTAAAGGCAATATTCGTTTTTAAGGGCTGTACACAGTCAAGAGCTGTACACAGCCTTTTCTATTGTAAAAGAGTAAATCAAGTCCAATAAAATATTTTAAATAATTAGTTTTCTCAATGAATTAAACTCCCACGAATCTCCTTTTCAAAGTGCTTTAGGATTATATCTGTTTTTTGGTAAATGGTACATCTTTTAAGGATTGTCTCACCACCATCTGAAGGTGTGCTTAGGGAAAGACAAAGTTCTATTCAACCTAATTTCATCAGGAGGAGCACAGCCTGAGTATGTCTGTACTAATAGACCTCCAGCAATGGCCTAGGGATGATGCCATTCCTCTTACAGAATATTGTATTATTTCATGATTCAGAAATATCTCAGTTAATCAAAATATAACCATATGATGTTTAAATGATGTTTTTCATACCTTGTTATCAGTAGACTTTATCAGACTTGCAAAGCCTGTTGTTACAGAGTGAACTATAATTTAGAGAGTTTACATGTGGTGAATATATGTTTGCAGATACTATTCTATAGTCTTAGATATATATTTTTCACAGTTGCCACGATTTACAATGATTTTTTTTTTACAAGGCCAATAATTAAAGGAAGACTGACACCTACCCTCACTGTTCACCTCCACCAAGGGAGATCGCTTTCAAAGGAAAGTACATGCTGCTTTACTAAGTACTCACACTAGGTAAACAGGGTGTTTTCAGTGGTTAGTGTCATTTTCCTTTGTTGAAATACACAGGACAAGATTGACACCTTATGGCACCACACACTTTCTGTTTCACAGATGCTCTTGTAGTTTCTTCATTTCCACAAAAGTCGTTACCTCAAGAAAGTCAGATTTCTGAAATTCAATTCTCATTACTTTACAGCAACATACAATATTCTTTAATATCTTGCAATTAAACTTATTTGGTTTTTACAATTTTCTATAATTGCTTTAAAGACAGTACAGACATCACAATTAAGTACAACAATTTATTTTCTTATGGTCTTCATGGATCAAGGCATAGCTTTAGTATATTTTCCACTTAGAGATTTCCAATTTCAGAGTCACAGTGTCAGCAAAGAAGCATGCTCAGCAAGTAAGGCTTGCCTGCTATAATACCCCTCCTTCAGGGTAAACTTTTTCTGCAAAGATAGGAAAAGCTTTATGACTTCTAGGCCACCTTTTAAAAGGCTCTATTGATTACAGCAGATGAACACAGGAAATATCACTTTTGATTAATTTAAAAACAAGTGATAACTGGCTTTGATTACAGCTGCAAAAATCTCTTCACCTTTATCTTAAAATGTAATGCAATCTCTGTCACATTATAGGAAGCTTCACATGTCCCAGTTACTTCTTATGCTGGAAGTTTGCAGGCATTTTTGATCCCTTCCAACCAGCATCAGAAAGTGACAGTTTGCTATATTAGCTACTCGTTATTAAAATAAATTTATACGCAAAATGACAAGCAGGAGCATAAATGAGGAATTATGTTTTCTCACCACTTAGTTTTAGTACATGTTCCATGTTTGCTGGCAATATTAAGAAAGATTATTAAACATGTATTTGGAATGTTCTAACATGCATGTATTATAAACTGATTTGTCTTTTCCCTTAAAAATCTCTAAGGTGAATCATACATTGCACATATGTACATCACATGTGGATAAAAACTAATTTTATGGTGCTTACTATACTTACATACCACATTATTTTAGTTATTCACTTATAGAAATAGAACTATTTTCTCATTTCCTCTTCTGTTATTAAAATGTCGACAGTCTCACATACTTTGGGCATAGGACTCAGAGAAACACATCAGATCTGATTTGAGCCTCTTGCCTGAAGACTAGTTTTCATAGGATCATAAATGCCTGTGCATAGTGCAAATAGACAAAAGGATATCTATGAAACACAATGACAACTGGGATGAGAAGAAATTTCCAAAGGTCCACAGTGACATATATCTTGGCAGTGACAAGTATCTGTTTAATTGAAGTTACAGCCTATTTAATGGGAAAATGTTCACGCCTATCATTGTAAACTCAGTCTACTACATGTGACCAGTGAGGTCATGGGTCTTATTGGAGAACCTACCAGTGCCACATCACTAAACTATATAACTCCTAACTTAGTTCTAAATTAAATCTAAATTAATTATTCTCTTTATATTCACAGCTAAATGTACCTCTCAGCCTTCTCCAAAGAAACTTCTCTTTGCAGCAGAAATGATTGCTCAAAACAAAATAACTGTAGTGTGCTAGGCCTCGACTGATAAATCTACAAAATAACCCCTACATAGCAAATGTGACAGGGAATGTCATGGAAGAAGGGATGAGAATATTTTAAAGGTAGAGGGCTGGGAAGTTGGCTGTGACATCATGACTCCCAGAAATGACAAAGAATCTATACCCATAAAACCTGGATGATGTGGATGCTTTAAGACTTGACCAGTGAAAACTCCAGTAGATACTCTAATATGGAAGGTGAAATCTCACACGGGCCCAACCCAAGATAATTTAAAGGCAATTAATAACTGCTGAAGAAAGGGAGAATCAGCCTTCCAGGAATAGGTCACAGAGTTGGTTATCCAATACAAAGTGGTTAGCCCTGAAAACACATACATACACATACATATAAGCAACACTAGACAGACTCAGTGGCTGTATTTATACATTTACATATTTATATATGTGTAATGAGTAATTAAAGAAAAAAAAGCAATGAATTTGAGGACAAAGGTGGAAGGGGAAAGAGAGAATGATGTAATTATATCTTAATTTTTAAAATTACAGAGAGAGACACTGGGGAGGGAGGGAGGG
>NW_021617889.1:0-10279 GCF_004785775.1 Grammomys surdaster | reverse complement strand
GAGAATGAAATTTGTTGCTATTGAATGCCAGATCTGACAACAGCAGTACACAAGGATGAAAGGAGTTTGAGATCTGAAGAGCGCTTTGACATCAGGCATGTAGACATGGAGTTTGGAATTTGCCTTGCTAGTTTTTAGTCTTGCTTTAGTCCAATATTTCCACACTATGACATTTTGTAATGATAATGTATATTCTGTGATTTTGAAGGTATGTGATTTGCTTTTTGACAGTTAAGTGACTGGACAAATTTCAGCAGAGGATTTGAACTTTGTACTTTTCACATTGTTGAGACTGTTACAGACCATGGAACTTTTGAAGATAGATTAAATGCATGTTGCATTATTCTATGGCTAGATATGGCCCCTATAGACTCGTGTTTGAACAAGCCTATAGGGGCCAGGGATCAGAATGTGGTGGTTTAAATATGCTTGGTCCAGGGACTGGCACTATTAGGAGGTTTGGCCTCTGTCAGATATATCCCAATTGTGAAGATATATTCCAATCTGTGGGCTGCTTTTTAGTTCTACTGATGATGTCCTTTGCCTTACAGAAGATTTTCATTTTCATGAGGTCCCATTTATCATTTATTTATCTTAGAGGCTGAGGTATTGTTCTGTTCAGGATATTGTCTCCTGTATGAACGAGTTGAAGGTTATTCCCTACTTTCTCTATTAGATTTAAATATTATTTTGAGTGAGGCAACCCAGACTCAGAAAGACATGTGTAGAATGTATGTGCTCACTTTTAAGTGGATATTAGCCATAAAATACAGAATAAATATGCTATAATCCATAGACCCAAAGAAGTTAATTAACAAGGAAGGCCTAAGGAAGAATGTTTGAATATTACTCAGACAGGCAATTAAAATAGATATCAGAAGTGGATGGATAGAGGGAACTGGATGGGAGGAAGGGTATAGATGGGAACAACAGGGATAGAGGTCAGGAGTGGAGAGAGCAGGAGATGGGGAGGAGCTGTGAGACAGAACAGAAATTGGTGGTAGTGGGGTATCTCTGGACTAGCTGGAGGTCTGGGACAGGGAAGGGTCACAGAAGTCTATGAGGGTGACCCTAGCTAGGACTTGTGGCATCAGGGGATAGGAGCTTGATGAGTCTACCTCCTGTATCCAAGGGGGACTTTCAATGGAGGGAGAAAAACACCAACTGACCCACAAAACTTTCAGTGCAAAATTTGTCCTGCCTATGATGTGCAGGGATTAAGATGAAGCAGAGATTGGGGGAATGGCCAAACAATGACTGCCCCAACTTGAAACCCATCCCATAGGAAAGAGCCAGCCTCTGATATATTAACAATACTCTGCTATGTTTGCAGATAGGAGCCTAGCATAACTGTTCACTGAGTGGCTTCATCGAGCAGCTGATGGAAGCAGATGTAGAGATCCACATCCAAACAATAAGTAGAGATCAAGTCTTGTGGAAGAATAATAGGAAGGATTGCAAGATCCGGAGAGGTCAAGGATACAATAAGACTTACAGAGTCAATGAACTTACATGGGAGCTCACAGAAACTGAACCACCAACCAAAGAACATGCAGGGGCTGAACCTAGGCCCCATATACATATGTAGCAGATGACCAGCTAACAGTTGAAGTAGAGGCTGTCTGACTCTGTTGCCTGCCTTTGAATTCATTTCCCTTAGTTGAGCTGCCTTTTCTAGCCTCAGTGGGAGAAGATGAGCTAAATTCTGCTGTGACTTGATGTGCCAGGGGGACTATCCCCTTCTCTGAGGAGAAACGAAGCAGGGAATGAAGAGGGTGTGTTGTGAGGTGTAAGGGTGGGACTGATGTGGAGGAAAAGGGCTTTAATCATAAAGTGAATAAAAATATTAAGCTGAAAGTCATGATATATATATATACAGAGGACAAGGTAGAGACACCTTGTATCCCTGTGCTTGCTGCCTCAGTCTCTGAGTTCATATGAACTTTGTTCAGTTGATTTAGAGGATCTTCTTTTACTAGTGTTCTCCATTCACTGCTTTAATGAGCTCATTGTGCTTTCTCACTTCATTTAGTAGGCCTTGTTTTCCTGGTGCTCTATATCCCCTCTGGATCCCATGGAGGGGAGGATATGATGGAGATATCCCATGTAGCACTGAATGTTTCAACATCTCTATTTCTGCATAATATCTGGTTGCAGGTCACTGTATTTCTTTCCATCTACTGCAGGACCAAGCCTCTCTGATGATGACTGAGTAAGTCAATAATGAATGGATATAGCTGTAACCATGACTTTCATGGGGACAGCCCCAGTACCCAAATAAGGACATGGAGAATTATTATACTTATTTTGAGTGCCTAGACCTTATAGGTAGGCTTGTTCCCAACTAGGTTATAACTTACTAACCCGTTTATTCTATTGTAAGTTCTGCCATGTGACTCATTAATTATCTTTCCTTCTTAGTCCTGGCCTGCTTCTTCCTCTATTTTTCCCTGGAGAATCCTATACTTCTCACTCCTCTCCAGAGTTCCTGTCCTTTCCTGAAGTCCCACATTCTCTTTTCTGTTTTCTTTATAGGCCGTCAGATTTTTAATAAATCAGACCATGAGAGAGGAAGTGTTTACAAACCATGGAGATAAGTCATGCTTAACATTACCAAAGTCAAGCTGGTAATCAGATCTTTGCCAGTTCAGAAATCAGCATTTGTATAATACAGAGATAATCTTTACACAGTGCATAAAACATCAGTCCAACGTATAGGAGAATATCACTAAGAGTTATTTTATTATTAAGAGTTATTTTATTATTATAGTTTTTTATTATTTCTTTAGACCAGTAGTATTTTCCCCTAGGTCTCTAGGTTATCTGGTCTCTGGTTCTTATACAAGCAAATTCGAGTATGAGTCCTTTATGCTAATTCAGGTACTGATTGGTCACTCCAAGTTTTGTGCCAGTATTTTCCTAGCATATGTACCAGGCATGACAGACTGTAGATCAAATGTTTTGGTGGGTTTTGTGGCTCTGCTGATGTTTCTCTTGTGTTACCTTACAGAGTACTTTCCTATATGGAAAGACTTTCTGATCAAAGAAATTAGTAAGGTCCAACTGTAATAAATAACCTAATGCTGGATATAATGACATCTAGAAAATTGTTGTGACAAAATTTTAACTAAGATTAGGTATTAAATATATTGACTTGAGAAGCTTATCAGAGTAATAAACATTCTCCCATCTGTTCTAACTTTAATAGTGATTGTCTAAAGACTGTTTTCTATTTCCCACTAAATATTTTAGTGAAATAAACATTATTATATAATAGTTTTAAAAGAGATATTTCATAAAACTAAATTCCAAATTCAATGTTTTATTATTCCGGATTTGTCTGTTCCTACGCAAATAAGTTAAAATTTATCCAAGGTGTTAGTGCAGATATATATCAAAAATTTCATTTACTTCTCAATGTAAGTATGAGATAGCCATAGGGCCACATTTATAATAATCATCATGAATTAAAAATGAACTTGGATGATTTTTCAAGACCAGACAATAATGGCTGCTTGGTTCTTCCTCTTGCAATTCTCCACCTTATAACTTTACTTGTATATTGTATGGAAGACTAAACAAACTGTCAGGCATGTACATGTTCTAGCAACAACATGGCTTTGAAATCCATGCCTTCAGCAAGAGACAGAGCTAAAGTTTTTTCCCCAGCATCACCAGTTACGTTATACCTCAGTGTAGGTATTCCAATTCTGAACTCCTGCATGAATTCTAGTCAACTCTCATAGCCCCCCTGAAGTTGATAATCTTGTTATTTCACACCATTAAGATGGAATGAATAAAATTTATGAAATTGTCTCATGTAAAGTATAAAATCATTTATACTTCAAAATTTTACTTTTACTGTTTTATTAATTCATTATACTATTTATATCCCAAATGTTGCCTCCTCCCTGTCCTACCCTAAAGGGTTCTTTCTCCATCTCCCCTACCCTTTGCCTCTGAGAGAGTGGCCCCCTATATTCCCTCCATCCTGTCCTGGGGCATCATATCTTTACATGGATAGGCACATCCTCTCCCACTGAGGCTAGACAAGGCAGCCCCCTGCTCCTTAAGTGCTGGAGTCTTCAGACTAGCCAGTATATGCTCTTTGGTTGTTGGCTTAGTTTCTGGGAGCTCCCAGGGGGGCTAGGTTAGTTGACATTGTTGGGCTTCCTATGGTATTGTCATTCCCTTCAGTTCCTTCTATCTTTCCTCTAACACTTTCATAGGGGGCTCTGACCTTAGTCCAATGCTTATGAGTTTGTGCTTCTATCTCAGCCACCTGCTAGTGAAGTGTCACAGAGAACAGCTATGCTAGGGTCCTGTCTGCACATACAACATAGCATCAGTAATAGTGTCATGGATTGGTGTCCACCCATGGAATAGATCCCAAATTAGGCTGATCACTGGTTGGCTATTCCTTCAGTCTCCACTCCATTTTTGTTCCTACGTTTCTTTTAGGCAGGAGTGGTATAGCTGGGTCTTTAGGTAGAGCTATTTTCAATTTTCTGAGGAACTGCCACATTGATTTCCAAAATTGTTGTACCATCTTGCAATCCCACCAGCAAGGGAGGAGTGTTCTTTTTTCACATCCTTGCCATGATCTGCTGTTGCCTGTGTTTTTGAACTTAGCCATTCTTATTGGTGTAAGATGGAATCTCAGGGTCATTTTGATTTGCATTTCCCTGATAATTAAGGAAATTGATTGGAATGTCATTCTAATAACATGGATGTGATTTCTTTCTTTGAAATTCAACTTTATGCTATCTTGCTTTATTGTCAAAAATTTATGAGTTCACCTAACTTCTGTATGTCTTTGACACTGGGTCATATTTTAAATTTGAAAGGCTTCCAGAAGTTTAAGGATAATTTCTGGACATGAGATGATATGCCAAACTCTATAAATAACTGTGACATATTATAGACTCATGTGATATTAAACAAAAATCAACCAGGAAAAGAAGAAAACCCAGTGTTCTAAGCAACATTAATCTGAAAGGTCATTGAAATATCCTAGGATTTAAGGAAACAAGATATTAATGCCAGTAAATCCATTTAATTTAATCACAATGCAAAGCATAGTCTTGCAGTGCAGTAAAATTAAATAGATATTTCTAATTTTATAAAACAAACGACATATTTTCAACTGACCTTCTTGCCTTTCTTTTGCATGTCCAACATTCCCTTCACAGTGATATACTCTAAGCAGTAAGAATTTCTTAGGCAATTCATTGCCTTGTGTTAATCATTCTTGTCTGTAGGAGAGACTGTCTAAAATGTCCAGTTCCATTTGGTAAAGATAATGTTCTTTTCATTCTTAACCTCTTTGATTGTTCTAGAACCATTGATGTTATTTTTTTCAACTTTCTTAAATTTTTATGTCCATGGTGTTTCAGGAGCATAGACAGTTGAGATTTTCTTACTGAATAAGTGATACATTTGTGAAAACTTGTATGTATTATTGATATTAGACATGCTCACATTCTGTCTTTCCTTTGCAAGTCCTATGCTTGCCTTTTCCCTTGGTTTCTCTACACACACACACACACACACACACACACACACACACACATAAACACACACATACCACATATATACACATAATTTACCTTTAAGCACTGAGTCCTGATTCTTGCAAATTCAGTCCTTGTTCAAGCTTTTCTATAATTTAGTGAATTAAATAAACTTTCTAGTGTGATAATGGAATTAGGTTTCTCTTGTTCCTGAATTTTAGGGAAGAAACTAACATTTCCATGAAGCATAAACATAGTTAACTTTTTCTCTTTCTGCCCCTTACACTCCTCCATTTCTTTTATCTTGTAGTAGAAGATGTTTAAATAATTTGAACATATCCACTGATAATTTTTGTGTCTAAATCAATGACTATCTCTGATATATATTGAGTTAATAGTTTTCAAAAGTTTTGCTGAATTGAGCTTTTAGCTTTTAGCTAAATAAATTCTGTTATTCATCACTGAATTCACTGTCTTAGTTGAGTTTCATTGCTTAATCATTCATGATCAAGGTAACTGTTATAAATGACAACATTTAATCACAACATTTAATTTGGGCTAGCTCATAATTTCAGACATTCAGTATATTATCATCCTGGTGAGAAAAGGAGCTGAAAGTTCTACATCATGATCTCAAGGCAGTCAGGAGAAGACTGGTTTCTGCAGGCAATCAGCAGGAGAGCCTGTTCCACACTGGATAGGACTTGAGCATAGGACCTCAAAGCTCACCCATATCATGACACGCTTCCTCCAACAATGCCACAACTATTCCAACAAAAACTTGCCTCCTAATAGTGTCACTTCATGTGGGCTATGCATTCAAACACATAAATCTATGGGAGCCAAACCTGTTCTACCATCACAGTCATCAAGTTTATAAATTTTGTAGATAGAAAAGAAATTTAATCTGAAGTTTAGTTTCATTAAGAGAGAGGCTAGGATTAGTGAGATGGCCCAACAGGTAAAAAAGCTCTTGTAGTGAAGCATTACAACAGGTCAATCGCTTGGATTGTCTTGGTTTAAGGAGAGCACCAAGTACTGTACGTTTTCCTGTGTCCTCCACATGTAGTTATTTACAGATCTCTACCGTTTAACTTCTTCTTCTGGTTTCCTTCTTATCTCCACACACATACGCTGGCATGTATCCATACACACATTTGCACACATATATTTGTATATACTCACAGTTAATTAAAAATGTTTATATAAATTGAGAACTTTTTAGATGCCTGGTGATTCTTAACTATATTTTATTAATTGCCTTCTTTCAGGTAATTCGTTGAACTCATAAACAAGATGTTAAGCAGTAATTTTTCCTATTGCACCATTGTCTTTTATACATACAAATTCCTCCTCATTCATTCCTTCTAATGAGAACTTCAGTTTGTTTTACCACTCATTTTTATTGAAGTTTCATTGATTTGTAAGGAACTTTCTAAATAAGAAGAGTCTGGATGCATTGAAACCCAAGGTTCCCTAGCTTTTAATTTTTAATTATATCTTTTATGCTTAAAATTACAATTAATTTCTGAAACCTAACCAGATGTCCCCCAAAGAATGGCATCACTTTTACATTCCTACTAGCAACATCTGAGAACAGCCAACATTTTACATCTCTGCCAGCATTCTAGGTTGTCAGTGATCTGGAAACTGGTCATTCTAACAGGTACATAATGATATCTCATTGTTTTAATTTGCATTTTTCTGATAACATATGCTGTGGAGTTGTGGCCTTTCTTATGTTGGCATGCCATCTGTGCAGTCTCTTTGGTGATGCATCTGTTGAGGTTGTTGGTTCATTACTTTAATTGGGTTATTTTCTACTGCTAAATTTTAAAAGCTCTTGTATATCGTTGAAAACTATGATTTATCCAATATATCTTGGCAAGTATTTTCTATGAAAATATTATTCTGGTTCTTGAAGTTTACTTCATAGGACCATATTATTTGTGACATCATTACTTATTTTAATGAACAGATTCAAAGAATCATTTATTTTATGTAAAAAATCATGTCAATTTACTTTTATCACAATGTTTTCACGGATTAATAAGTTAATCATTTTTGTTCTCGTTATAACATTCTGACGTGGACTTTAATTATGAAACAGAACTTTCCTAAATTAATATTCTAATGACAACTTGATAAAAAAAAAGTAACTTTAGGTTTCTATACAAGAATTCACATGAATACAGTCTAGTGGTTTGAATGAGAGTGGCCACAGTAGACTCATATATTTCAATATTAGGTTTCTAGTTAGTATAACTGTTCGGGAAGCATGAAGAGGTGTGGCTGGTTAGAGGAACTCTGTCACTGTGGTTAGGCTTTGATGTTTCAAACGCCCACACCATTCTCAGTTTTCCCTGTCTCCTATTTCAGATAAGACAATGACTCTCAGCACTGCTCTAACATCGTGCCTGTCCCTCTACTCTCATTCTTCCTGCAATGAAGGTCAAACAGTCACCTTCTGAAACTGCTTAATATACTCTTTCTCCTATCAGTTTCTTTGGCCATGGTACCTCGTCACATCAATAGAAAAGTAAATGAGAAAATAATCTATATTAGTGCCTTATTATATTACATGTTATATATATTTAATCTGTATGTAAACAGAGTAGCATAAAAATTGTTGACTCTTTTTAATGACATAGTTAGTGATTAAACATTTAAGATGTAAACTTAATGCCCCATGCAAACTCTGACAAAATTCAGGGACAACGGGGTCTCTTAAAAGCCTTTCCATTCAGTTTTACTCAGTATTTTTTGTGAATTCAAATTGTCCTTTAATTTCTCATACATCAGAACTTAGCTATTTTGAAGTTCCGCTCACTCTGTTTAAGCATGTTCGTGATCATAATGTGACAATAGTCAAGTTGTAGAGTACAGTGACAACGCAGATTGGCAGGAGAATGAGGAGACAACATGACATGAGAAGAAAGAAAATAGTTTTAGAACTGGATTTTCTGAATAAACCAATTATTTTTGACCACAGAATTTGTGCTATTCTAACACAGAAATACAGTTGCTAAAATGTGTGCCTTTTTGTGTCTATCTAAATTCCAAAGGGTATGTGAGTGTGCATATAACAAAAAAAGCTTGTGGGTATTTTGGTTTGTTTGTTTTCCTTATTGGGACTATCAGTGGAAACTCCTAGTACAGAATTGCAGCCCTTTTTCAAGGATTTGAGAAAATATACAGAGAAAATAAACTTTTAGATTCTGTCTGAATGTTGTTACCCTAGTATGTTATTTTCATACTTATTCTTTAGAGTTACAATTTAACTTTACATAACTTGCATACTAATATAAAATTTGAGACTAATAAAATTTTAACTTTAATATGAGAAGATTAAAAATATATGTAAAAACATGTGTATATGTATGATTAAGCATAAAAATCTGTGTAAAATGAATACCTAGAAGCTTAGCTTCTGGTTGTAACAAAAATAAACAGATGTAATGAGCTAGGCCTCACATCTTAGGTTCAAATCTGTGAATGTCAGAGAAATCCTAGCTTTCACAAATACTTCTCAAAATATTGCCTCAGAATTGTACTATTCAAGTGTGTATATATCATCAGTGAATTCTAATTAAGTACATTCTTACTTCTTACACTGGTGATTGATAATATTTGGGCTAGTAAAACTAATACATTGTTCTGATTCTCATATTCTTCAGTCTCTCCCTAATCTCTTTCATTCTTTCTCTCTCTTCAGCTTTTTCTTCTTTCCCACTTCCTCCTTTGTGTGTGTGCATGTGTGTGCGTGCGTGTGCGTGTGTGCGTGTGTGTGTGTGTGTATGTGTGTATGAATCAGATGGAGACAGAGGTAGAGGGGAAGAAAGAGACAGAGAATATTGTAAAGGGTTGTCACTCTTACAAGCAAACAATTCTCCTGTGGTTGTACACAATCATGTGTATTTCTATAAAGATAAACAAAAGTTACAACAGAGCGATATGATATATGTAGCAGAATTTTAATCTAGAAATATGGCTGCTCTGGCAAGGGATCATCTAAGGACTTCCAGGTTTATATGACTTAGTTAGAATGCAGACACCCTGTATTATAGTATAGTCTATCTGGAATATGTCCTTAATATACACCTTTAATCCATTATAATTAAGGTAACCTTAGTTTGTAGAAGGAAACAGCCATGGTTGTAAGTAAGGTCTTATTGAGGGGTGGACAAAGTGACAGATCAGAGAAGGAACTGTCAAAATGAGTGAGATAGGATATGACTAACTCACAGGAGAACAGCACAGGAAATAGATGCTACTTAAGAGCAGAGATGGGAGGGGTTTTTGTACCTATGGCAGTTTTACTTGAATAGTTTGATAGAGACAGGTGGCAGAGAGAAAAGCTAGATGTAGATGAAACAAAACAGGATGAGTTAGAGAATGCGAAAGAACCAGAAGACTAGAACAAAGGTAATATGACACCAAGCAGAGCAGTTCAGTTAGAAGCCATGTGGAACCAGACCCAACTAGATTCAGAGAACCAGAATTCAAGTGTAACCTCCGAAACCCTCTGTGTCAGTTGTTTAATAATTCTTACATAATTTTGTGACTATAATATTTCACAAGCTGATTGTTCCCTCTTCAGCAAAATAATGATGTCATTTCTATCCTATTCATGTTTTTTTTTTTAACTAGGAATAGCAACTTATATTTACTGACGTTGAAAGTTTTCTTATACACAGGAAAATATTGAAAGCCATAAATTTTCAATGACATGTATGGAAGCCATAGAAAATTTTAAAAGTTAAGAT
>NW_021617888.1:0-9521 GCF_004785775.1 Grammomys surdaster | reverse complement strand
CTTAGCCTCAAGGACACTCTTCAGACATGGGGAAAAGGTAGCAACATTCTTAAGCAAAAATCATTCAAACTATATACAAAAGTCAAATCACCCTTAGTACATATGTGTGTGTTCCATATTCCTACTAGAATGGACCATTAAGTCCCACTTAATACATGTAGCAATCCAAAGTCTAAAAATCCACATTGCTCCAAACAAAAACATAGTCAATCATTTCATAGCAATACTTATGTCTGGGGTACCAACTTCTGTCTTAGATAGAATTTCCATTGCAGAGAAGAGGCACTGTGACCAAGGAAACTGTTTTAGAGGCAAGTATTTCGTTAGGCCTGGCTTACAGTTTCAAATGTTGAGTCAGTTACCATCATAGCAGGAAGATTAGCAGCATGCAGGGAGCCATGACGTTGGAGTCGGAGGTCAGAGTTCTGTATCTTCATGAGAAGGCAACCAGGAAGAGACAGTCTTCCAGCCAAACAGTAGGAGTGTCTGTTTTATCCTGGTCAGATCTCCAAAGACCACCATCAGGAATTCACTTCCTTCAAGACAGTACTATCAATTCCAACAATGTTGAATATCTTAATATTGCTGATTTTTTGGTCCAAGCATATTCAAATCATAGCAGTTCATTTCTACTATGAATTCCTTCATGCATTTAAATATGATTATGACATGCAGAGGCCTTAACACTTTGATTATTTTCAGTAGGTTTCTCTCTAGTATGTGTTCATTATGGTATTCAGAGACTACTGTGGCATGTAAAGGATTTTCCAACTTGAGTACATTCAAAAAGTTTCTCTCCAATATGTGTTCTTTTATGTCTTTGGAAACTATAGTGATATGAACAGGCTTTTCCATGCTCATTTCATTCATAAGATTTCTCTAACATGTGTATTCCTTGAAGTATTTGGAGAAGACAGTGACACCACATGCATTACACTCATAGGGCCTCTCTCCACCATGTGCATCTTCATGTGTTTGGAGACAAATGTGATATGCAAATGCTTTCTAACATTGTCTAAATTCATGAGGTTTCTCTCCTGCACATTTTCTTTTGTGTATTCAGAGATGACTGTCCTGGAAAGGCTTTAACTCATTCATGACATTCATGCAGTTTCTCTACATTATGTGTTGCTTTATGTATTGGGGAATAACTGTAACTCCCAAGAGCTTAATACACTGATTACTTTGAGAAGGTTGGTCTCTTGAATGTGTTCTATTATGTATTTGCAGATGACAGTGAATTCACAAGGTTTTACCACAGTGATTACATTAACAAGTGTTCTCTCCAGAGTGATTTTTTTGTGTCTGTAAAGAACAATGATATGCAAAGGCTGAACCACATCGATAGCATTCATGTGATTTATCTATTGTATGGATCTTTTATAAGACTGCAGATGACCATGACTTGCAAATGCTTTAGAACACTGATTACATTCATAAGATTTCTCTCTATTATGTGCTGTTTTATAATAATAGAGACTACAAGGTTGTGAAAAGTCTTTAACTTATTGATTGCATTTGTGAGGTTTCCTTCCAGTATGGGTCTTTTATGTTTTGGAAAGAAGTAGGAAGTGCAAAGGCTTTAACACACTGAATACTGTCTTAGTCAGGGTTTCTATTCTTGTACAAATATCATGCACTATAAGGAAGTTGGGGAGGAAAAGGTTTATTGAGCTTACACTTCCAAGTTGCTGTTCCTCACCAAAGGAAGTCAGGACTGGAACTAAGCAAGTCAAAAAGCAGAAGCTGACCCAGAGGCCATGGAAGGATGTTATTTACTGGTTTGCTTCCCCAGGCTTGACATCACACTACTTATTAGAGGAACAATGTGTATAGGCGAAGAGATTATGATGTCAACAGATCAAGGTTGTGTAATGCCCAAAATTAACCTATATGACTCACCTGCCCAGGGAACAGGTAACTTCCTGGAATGCTGAAGTTGTAGTTCTTGGAAAATAACAAAGTCCCATAGAACCCAAGACTACCATCCCAAGAATGATGAGACCCACAGTGGGCCCTCTCAAATTATCACTAATTCATAAAATGCCATACAGCTGAATGTCATGGAGGCATTTCCTCAAATGGAGCTCCTTTCTCTGTGATAACTCCAGCCCGTGTCAAGTTCCACACAAAACCAACCAGTACAATTACATTCATAGTTCTTCTCCAACATGGGCTCTTTTATACTTTTGCAGAAAATAACTTTGTAAAAAGCCTTTTGTCACATGGATTATATTAATAAGATTTCTCTCCAGTATGTGGTCTTCTACAGTTTTGGAGACATCTCCCTTGTAAGTAGGCTTTATCACGTTAATTACATTCTTAAGGGTTATTTGCACTATGTTTCCTTTTATGATATTGTAGAGTACTCTGTTGTGAAAATGCTTTACCACGTTGAGTACATGCATGAGGTTTCTCTCCAGTATGTGTTCTCTTATGACATTTGAGAGTACTGGATCTTGCAAAGGCTTTACCACATTGATTACATTCATAAGGTTTCTCTCCAGTATGTGTTCTTTTATGACATTGGAGAGTACTCTGTAGTGGAAAGACTTTACCACATTGGTTACATTCATAAGGTTTCTCTCCAGTATGTATTCTTTTATGAATTTTGAGAGTACTGTGTTGTGAAAAGGCTTTACCACACTGAATACATTCATAAGGTTTCTCTCCAGTATGTGTTCTTTTATGATGTTGGAGATCACTGTGACGTGAAAAGGCTTTACTACATTGATTACATTCATAAGGTTTCTCTCCAGTATGTATTGTTTTATGACATTGGAGATTACTCTGTTGTGAAAAGGCTTTACCACATTGATTACATTCATAAGGTTTCTCTCCAGTATGTGTTCTTTTATGTCTTTTGAGAATACACTGATCTGAAAAGGCTTTACCACAGTGATTACATTCATAAGGTTTCTCTCCAGTATGTGTTCTTTTATGACATTTGAGAGTACTGGATGCTGCAAAGGCTTTATCACAATGATTATATTCATAAGGCTTCTCTCCCGTATGTGTTCTTTTATGATATTGGAGATGACTGGTCCTTGCAAAGGCTTTACCACACTGAATACATTCATAAGGTTTCTCTCCAGTATGTGTTCTTTTATGATGTTGGAGATCACTGTAACATGAAAAGGCTTTACTACATTGATTACATTCATAAGGTTTCTCTACAGTATGTGTTCTTTTATGTCTTTTGAGAATACTCTGATCTGAAAATGCTTTACCACATTGATTACATTCATAAGGTTTCTCTCCAGTATGTGTTCTTTTATGTCTTTTGAGAATACTCTGATCTGAAAAGGCTTTACCACATTGATTACATTCTTGAGGTTTCTCTCCAGTATGTGTTCTTTTATGACATTTGAGAGTACTGGGTATTGCAAAGGCTTTATCACAATGATTACATTCATAAGGCTTCTCTCCCGTATGTGTTCTTTTATGATATTGGAGATGACTGGTCCTTGCAAAGGCATTACCACACTGATTACATTCATATGGTTTCTTCTCGCTGTGACTTCTTACATGTCTGCAATGATAATTGGCACAAGTGAAAGCTTTACCACTTTCATTATCCTGATCAATCATTTAATCAATATGAATTAATTTTACAGTTTGGTTTAATAATAAAGAAGAACCATATCTTAAGTTTTTATCACTTCATATATTCATAGTGTTCTCCACAACTCTCGCTTGATGCCTCTTTGAAATCACCTGTGATGATAAGAATATTTAATACATGTCTCACAGGTGTAACATCGTTTTTCTCTATGAGATTTCTATATGATATATTTCATGTATCTGAAGGAAAATGCAAAAAGGAGACCTTTGTAACACTGATTATATTCATAAATTTTCTGTAGTGTGAATCACCCCACATTAGCACTGTGAACCAGGAAAAACAGAAAAATTTACACTTTTCTAATACCCATGGGGATATTCAGCAGTGTGACTTTGGGGATGTTCCCAGTAAAGTCAGAAAACCAATAAATGGCAAACTTCTACCATATTCATAAAATCTATCAAAGGCATTATATTACATATCTTCTCACTGTTCTAGAATAAAGATAGGGATTTTGCTCCTTTTAACATCCCTTTGCTCACATAGTTTTTTTTTTTTAAATTCGGACACTTGATATATGCATAAAATTAAGAAATGAAAGCTTTGCTCATTGAATCAACACCATTTGAGTTTTTGTTTCTTCTAGACATACTCTATGTGGATTGAGGTTTCTCCAAGGCAACATTCTTGACTCTCATAAACTGACCTCTCAATAAACTTAACAATGTCACTACAAAAATATGAGTTTCACTGAATTTACCACAGACTATTTACTTATTAGATGGCTTTGGATATATGTTTATCACTATTCAGTGTGCAACATCTAAATATTATGAGACTGATCAGATTGGTAGTTCCACAGCATAGCTCTAATGGAGTTACCAATCAAATAAAGTCATCTCTTAAGGAATTGTTTCTATGTCTCCATTCTTAGTGGAATGCCTTGCAAACACAAATCAGATAACTGACATTAAGGCCCATGGCTTTGTGACAATATTTTAATCATAGTTATACTTAAAAGACTGATATTTTACATACTTCCTTTACTTTCCAGTTTCCAGGACATATTAAAATTGCCTCAGAGGCATATATGTTTCAGTTTGCAAATTAACATTACCTTTTGTACCTTCTAGAATTTTGAAATTCTATTTCCATATGGTGGTCTTCCCAATTGTACCCTAAAACACAGTATGAGAAAATGAATGAAATAGTATTGAAAATTAGGCAAAAGTCAATTTTATTTTATTCAATCTTCCATGTTCCCAATTCAAATAACAGAGTGTCATCAATAATCAACAAATATTTGTCCCCTTATTTTGAAAAACACAAGAAAATTCACAGTCTTACCTATAGCAGTAAGGTTCCGGTAGGTTTCCAGCATCACATCTTTGTAGAGATTCTTCTGGGAAGGATCCAGCAAATCCCACTCTTCTTTAGTGAAGTTGATATGCACATCATCAAAATTCATTGCATCCTAAAATATGTGTACAACACCAAGTGTGATACTGACATCACTAAAGGAAGGTATGCTTCCTAGACAATATAATCATATATTTCCGGTGCTACCATCATTTATTTCTTTGACACAGAAGTTATAATCTAATCGTACTGTCATTTTAAAAGGAAATTGTGTTATGAGTATTGCATGTGTTACTTCTGAACCCACTGAATAGGATATAGCTTTACAAGAGAAATGCCAATTCAGAGGGAGATAGAGAGGGAAACAGACCAACAGCACTGAGCACATATTAAACAAATTGTATAAATAATTAGTAACTACATAAATGATGGACAACCTCAGTGGTTTTGCTCAAGTCTTTAATCTCAGAGGCACAGGCAGCTGTATGTCCTTGAGCTTGATGCCATCACGGTCAATGCAACAAGTTCCAGGACAGCAAAAGTTACATATTAAGTCACTCATGCCCATGTAAAAATCAGCCAAGAGAACAGAAATGATAGAGAGAACTCATAGTTCTTTACTGAAGTTCCTACAAAGAATTAAACATTCAAAGCAGTTCTGCATTCATCTTATAGAAACGTAAAGTGTACCAGTTTAAAATGCTACATTAATAAAATTTTACTAAAACGGAATGCATGTTTAAACAGATATAAATGGACAGATGAAAATATTAGTAATCTAAATGGTGATCATAAATAAGCAACATAGGGCAGAAGAATGAGATAACTCAGAAGTGGAAAGTTCTGGCTGGTCTTCCACAAAATCGTGGTCAATTTCAAACATCTACATGGGGACCAACAACTACCCATAACATAAAGATAAAGAGTTGTGAACCCACATTCCGGTAAAACTAAAGATGAGGCACATATGATAATCATATTCAGCCACAGAGGTAAAATACTCATATTTGTCCAAAATGTTCAGAAGAAACACAGGAGCAAAGCAGAACATCATACACCTGAAATCCAGTGATCCTGAAGCCTCAGGCAGAATTGATATCATGAGCATATGCCATCTTTAGAAATAGAATATTATCTTTATATTGGGACAAATTTCAAAATTTAAGATGTGGATGAAGAGCAGCACAGAAGCCTGTACTTATTTTACAATAACATGTCAGGTGGCTTGTGTGGTTTCTATATCTACTATCAAGACATGAAGGGCTTCATAGAGAAATTTTGTCTTGGAAAAATAAAAGCAATAAAGTTTAAAACATAAAAACAACAGGCTTGCAAAATATACTAACATTGAAGAGCAAATATTTATACCATATCTTATGTGATTTAGAGACAGAGACAAATGGTGAATGTATGGGATCATGAGATCAAAGCTGATGGATCAAATTCAATGACAACACAGTTGACACACAGAACAAAATTTGTCCTATCTAAAAGAAATGCAGGGGTACGGCTATAGCTGAGATTGAGGGAATGGCCAGTGAAAACTTGCCCAAGTTCATGAAGTTGATATAAAAGGAAAAGCAAAGTGTGGGTGCTTTGGCCCTTCTTAGTAGGAGTAACAAAATACTCATGGGGACACATGTGGAAACAAAGAGTGGGGCAGTAACTGAAGGAGGGGCTGTAGGCTGTTCCACATGGGTCTCCCTTGGGCAGTTAGGAAAGGTAGAAGCTGATGTGGATGCCAGGACATGCGTGCTGACAGGAACCTGATATAGCTGTCTCCATAGAGGTCTGCCCGAGTCTGAAATATAGATATGTGGATGCTCACAGCTAAGCATTGAACTGATCAAGGGGTTCCCAAAGGAGGAGTGAGAGAGAAGACTGCAGGAGCTGAAAGGATTTGCGGCCCTATGAAGAGACCAACAATACCAACCAACCAGAGGCCCCAGAGTCTAAACCACCAGCCTGGGAACACAAAGGGAGGAACCAATGGCCCCAGTTTTATGCATAGGGGAGGATGACATTGTCAGTCATAGTTGGGTGAGGAAGTCCTTGGTCCAGTGAAGGTTGGACACCACAGTGTGGGGAAAATCGTGGGTGGGGAGGTGGGAGTGGCAGGGTGGCTCGGGCATATCCTCAAAGAAGCAGGAGGAGTGGGGGAGGGAGAGGGGGTTCCTGGGTGGGTGGGGGAATGGGTAAAGGGGATTACATCTGAAATGTAAGTAAAATATCTAATAAAATCACACATACCCATTTGCACACATATGAGTACATGTGCACAAGCGCGCACACACACACACACACACACTTGTGACTCTGTAGAGTACTCTGAGGGCCTAATCACAAATTAAAAACAAAAGATCATATGAATAAAAAAAGATATGTCCAAGTTACAGAGACCCCAAAGACCAACAAGAGCCTATTAAAATGCAAACACACAAAAGTCATAATAAAGACTCTCACCAGTATACCTAGCATCAGGTCCAAACAGAGAGACCAAGTCTAGGGGAGCTGTGTATTTTAATTGTAGTTACACCAACATTGTGGCATTAACATACAGGTCAGCAACTTAATATTTTAGAAACTGTATGCCTGGCATAATTTGCAGGAAACAAACAAGGGGCAAAATCATCTGACAACCATGATGGGTAGGGTAATTTTATTTTTCTCTGTAAGGTGTATTGGTTATTTATATGTACTTTAATCTTGCCAATGTACCTTCACTGGCTGTTGATAAGGGGGGGTTGTCATAGCATGTTTCTCAACTGAATATTGTGCACTCTCAAAAACAGAACAGATTGGGGTTTACAAACACATCTTTGTGTCTAAGCCCCTTAATATTCTGCTGTTCAACCACGTACCATGCCTGAAAATATGCAAGTTTGGCTTTCCATAGATCTACCACACTATTTGTGATTCCAGATACAATTTTCACAGTTGCCTCTGCCACTGTACTAAGCACCAGAGGCAACTTAACCTTTCTCCTCACTATGTCTCTTTGTGGATTGCTAAGATCATCTCTTCCTGCCTGTCTCTTTCCATTGCTCCAAACATGAGCAAGCATTCACTCTTGAACATTCCCACCAAACAGATCAGGAAAAGAGGCAAAACAATCTCTGAAAGTCCAAAAGTCGAATAGTAACCCAGGAACAAAATGTCCAAACAAACAAGACAAACCCAGAAACCAGTACCTAGACCAATCATCACCTCAAACCCAGATACATATATACCAGCATAGGAATATAATAAATAACAGCAAGGAAAATATGTCATCAAGAAATACAAGCTATCCTATCACAGCAGGTCATTAGCAACCAACATATGTAACAGATATTTTGCAAAAGAGGTTGTTTGGGGGAAGTGAGAGGAGTGAGAACGTGGGGAAGGGATAGAGGTACAAAAGAGGACAGACAGACAGACAGACAGACAGACAGACAAACAGGCAGGGAGCAGAGAGAGAGGCATGAGGGTATAAACAGAGGATAGAGAAGGGGCATGTGGAGAGAACAGAGACAGGAAACAAATGTGCAGACCTGCTGTATTTGGTGGTCCCTGTATATAAAGCACACCTGACAACAGCAGCAGGTGGGGAAGGCAGAGAATGACTTAAGCTTTGGTAAGTCCCTGAAGGCAGGCAACTGAAATTGTCTGTACACTGACAACTACAGAGGCAAAGTTCACCCACATAACAGGAAGGGCATATAAATAGAAAAAATGGACATATTGGTCAAAAACAAAAATATTTTGTGTAACAGAATTGTGGCAATAAGCAACTAGGGACACTGCAACATATGAGAAAGAAAAAACTACAGATGATTGGAACAGAAGAATATATCAGATTGAAAGTCTAGAATATATTTTCAATGAACTCATAAATGAAAATTTTCCTAAACTAAAGAAAAAGATGTCTACTAAGGTAAAGAAGGATTGAAAATACCAAATAGATTAGACAAAAAAAGTCCCTTTGCTGCATAACAATCAAAACACTAAACATATAAAGAACTATAAAGAACTGCAACAAAAAAGTTGACAAAAACTAAACAAAACAAAAACAAGTAACATGTAAAAGCAGATCTATTAGATATATACCTGTCTTCTTAATGTATTCTATAAAAGAAAAAGTGTTTAGACAAACGCAATGCAGACTTAAAGAAAACACCAATGTTTCTCCAAGCAAGCCAATGATCCAAATGTTTTGGGCCAATTCAGAATCAGCCATGGTAGTGAAGTTATTCATAGGTCACCACCTGATTTGGCAACTGAGAAACACCACAAGGGACCACATGGGTGGTCACATCTGGCTGATGGTTTCCCTCCAGCCCCAGCGAGGAACCACCAAATCAGCTCCCACTGCTCAAAGACCTGCTCCTCCCCATTGTGGGCATTTTTTTTCATGTGCTCACCATGCCTCAATTTTAGAGCTTCCTGGGGTCTTCTCACAGCACCCAACAGCACAGCTCAGGGCAGGAAGCAGAGAAACACCCAAGACTACACAGTTGCAGGAAACTTGCAGAGAGGAACCGGAAGATCCAACCTCTTTGTCTGACTGTCAGATCCACTTGAAGGCCTGATTGGCCAGTGAATTTTCCTCAAGGTT
>NW_021617887.1:0-1050 GCF_004785775.1 Grammomys surdaster | reverse complement strand
CTGTAAACCGAGATGACCTCAGAGATCCATTCCCCATCCCCCTTCCTTCACCCCCCACCCTCCAGTTCAGAGATCAAAGGCATGTACCACTACCACCCAGTTATACCTCTGTTCTATAAACAGAGACTCATTTATTTTGTGAAATAAAGTGAAATGGCCTGGGGATGTTAGTCCTGTCCGAAGCACCTTGAAGTTTTAACCTGCTTCATAAGAACCTGTTAAATTAAAACATGCAGTCAGTGTTCTGATGTCAGTGCCACATTGTCTTCAACCGCCTGAAGCTGGAAGTCTATGGCGGGTCTTATGCACTCTCTCTTTAAGAAAATGAGATTTTTCTGATGTGTGGATGAATCAAGAGTTTACTCATTGTCTCTATCCAGGGAATAATTTGTCTCCATTCCTTCTGGCTCTTTTTGAAGGCCAACAGAACTGTTCAGGAGCTGTACTGCTCAGTCTGACCAGGGGGCCATGAGTGACATGAAGCTGTGGGAGAAGGGAAGCATAAAGATGCCCTTCATCAGCATCCCTGTCCTCGATATTAAAACCTGCCAGCCAGAGATGTGGAAAGCAGTTGCATGCTCCCTGCAGATTAAGCCTTGCCATAGCAAATCCCGAGGAAGTATTATCTGCAAGTAAGTCATTCCAGTCCTGGGGAGTCCCTCCCTGATCTCTATCTCAGCCTCTCTTTAGAACTGTCTGCCCTTCGTATGTGCCCCTCCCCCACGCAGTGCTTTCACACTTTCTCCTCTTCTGCTTGAAGGATGCTCCCCATCTTCTCCCTGAAGCCTGCCTCTTGTCAAATGCCAGACATTCTTAAGGAATCTTCCCACATTCCTTTGGCTGATACTAATTTACCCTTAGTGCAAATTCCCATCGAGCTTCATGCTTTATTATGGAATCTAGTTCAAGAAGCAGTTTCTAAATACCTTCATTGTACAGTTATAGTTTTATACTTTGAAATTGTTGATTACATTTATTGGTTGAGTGAGTGAGTGAGTGTTCATTGTACAACTGTGTACAAATGTATCCATGTGTATACATGTGGGTGTT
>NW_021617886.1:0-2585 GCF_004785775.1 Grammomys surdaster | reverse complement strand
TGTCTAATTGCTCTGGCTAAGACTTCCAGTACTATATTGAATAGGTAGGGGGAGAGTGGGCAACCTTGTCTAGTCCCTGATCTTAGTGGGATTGCTTCAAGTTTCTCTCCATTTAGCTTGATGTTGGCTACTGGTTTGCTGTAAATTGCTTTTACTATGTTTAGGTAGGGGCCTTGAATTCCTGATCTTTCCAAGACTTTTATCATGAAGGGATGTTGAATTTTGTCAAATGCTTTCTCAGCATCTAGTGAGATAATCATATGGTTTTTTTCTTTAAGTTTGTTTATATAGTGGATTACATTGATGGATTTACGAATATTGAACCATCCCTGCATTCCTGGGATAAAACCTACTTGATCATGATGGATGATTGTTTTGATGTGGTCTTGGATTCGGTTTGCTAGAATTTTATTGAGTATTTTTGCATCGATGTTCATAAGGGAGATTGGTCTGAAGTTCTCTTTCTTTGTCGGGTCCTTGTGGGGTTTGGGTATGAGTGTAATTGTAGCTTCATAGAACGAATTGGGTAGTGTTCCTTCTGTCTCTATTTTGTGGAATAGTTTGAAGAGAATTGGTATTAGGTCTTCCTTGAAGGTCTGATAGAATTCAGCACTAAAACCATCTGGTCCTGGGCTTTTTTTAGTGGGGAGGCTTTTGATGACTGCTGCTATTTCCTGAGGGGTTATGGGACTATTTAGATGGTTTATCTGCTCCTGGTTTAACTTCGGTACCTGGTATCTGTCTAGGAAATTGTCCATTTCATCCAGGTTTTCCAGTTTTGTTGAGTATAGGCCTTTGTAGTAGGATCTGATGATTTTTTGAATTTCTTCAGTTTCTGTTGTTATGTCTCCCTTTTCAGTTCTGATTTTATTAATTTGGATACTGTCTCTGTGCCCTCTGGTTAATCTGGCTAACGGTTTATCTATCTTATTGATTTTCTCAAAGAACCAACTCCTGGTTTTATTGATATTTTGTATTGTTCTTTCAGTTTCTATTTGGTTGATTTCAGCCCTGAGTTTGATTATTTCCTGCCTTCTACTCCTCCTGGGTGTATTTGCTTCTTTTTGTTCTAGGGCTTTTAGTTGTGCAGTCAACTTGTTAGTGTGTGCTCTTTCCAGTTTCTTTTTGTAGGCACTTAGAGCTATGAGCTTTCCTCTTAGCACTGCCTTCATGGAGTCCCACAAGTTTTGGTATGATGTGTCCTCATTTTCATTGAATTCTAAAAAGTCTTTTATTTCTTTCTTTATTTCTTCCTTGACCAAGTCATCATTGAGTAGAGAGTTGTTCAGTTTCCATGTGCACGTGGGTTTTCCATTGGTTTTGTCATTATTAAAGACCAGTCTTAGTCCGTGGTGATCTGATAAGATGCAAGGGATTATTTCAATCTTTTTGTATCTGTAGAGGCTTGTTTTGTGACCAATTATATGGTCTATTTTGGAGAAGGTACCATGAGGTGCTGAGAAAAAGGTATATTCTTTTGTTTTAGGATGAAATGTTCTATAGATGTCTGTTAAGTCCATTTGGTTCATAACTTCTGTTAATTTCAAAGTGTCTCTGTTTAGTTTCTGTTTCCATGATCTGTCCATTGCTGACAGTGGGGTGTTGAAATCCCCCACTATTATTGTGTGAGGTGTAATGTGTGTTTTGAGCTTTAGTAAAGTTTCTTTTATGTATGTAGGTGCCCTTGCATTTGGAGCATAGATGTTCAGAATTGAGAGTTCACCTTGGTAGATTTTTCCTTTGATGAGTATGAAGTGTCCTTCCTTATCTTTTTTGATTAATTTTGGATGAAAGTCGATTTTATTTGATATTAGAATGGCTACTCCAGCTTGTTTCTTGGGACCATTGGCTTGAAAAATTGTTTTCCACCCTTTTATTCTGAGGTAGTGTCTGTCTTTGTCACTGAGGTGCGTTTCTTGTATGCAGCAAAATTCTGGGTCTTGTTTGTGTATCCAGTCTGCTAGTCTGCGTCTTTTTATTGGGGAATTGAGACCATTGATGTTAAGAGATATTAAGGAAAAATGATTGTGGCTTCCTGTTATTTTTGTTATTAGAGGTAAAGTTATGTTTGTATAGTTATCTTCTTTTGGGGTTGTTGGAAGATTACTTCCTTGCTTTTTCTAGGTTGTAGTTTCCCTCCTTGTGTTGGCGTTTTCCATCCATTATCCTTTGAAGTGCTGGGTTTGTGGGAAGATATTGTGCAAATTTGGTTTTGTCATGGAATATCTTGGTTTCACCATCTATAGTGATTGAGAGTTTTGCTGGGTATAGTAATCTGGGCTGGCAATTGTGTTCTCTTAGTGTCTGTATGATGTCAGTCCAGGCTCTTCTGGCTTTTATAGTCTCTGGTGAGAAGTCTGGTGTAATTCTTATAGGTCTGCCTTTATATGTTACTTGACCTTTTTCCCTTACTGCTTTTAGTATTTTTTCTTTGTTTTGTGCATCTGATGTTTTGATTATTATGTGACGGGAGGTATTTCTTTTCTGGTCTAGTCTATTTGGTGTTCTGTAGGCTTCTTGTATGTTTATGGGCATCTTGTTCTTTAGGTTAGGGAAATTTTCCTCAATGATTTTGTTGAAGATAT
>NW_021617885.1:43440-66443 GCF_004785775.1 Grammomys surdaster | reverse complement strand
ATGGTGACACATACCTATAACCCCAGCACTAGGAGTTTAGGACTCAGGTCATCATCAGCTACACAGCAAGTTTCAGGCCAGTCTCTGGGCTACATGAAAACAAAACTCATATTCTCATAACAAGTAGATGTTTATGTAAATAAATGTTCACTTTAAAGTTGAAAGAAAAGCCACATGAGTAAAGGCACACAGTTAGCCATCTCCTCCAAGTATGTCAGTCTAGAGGTCCAACACCAGCATGTACTTTTATCTCTATGTCTCTGGAGGCATGTAATGGCACATTTTACATTCATCGGCTATTTGTATATGATGCACTGGATTGCCTCTTGATAGTTTTTGTTTATTTGGGGAAGGGCTGCTTATCTTCTTTTTAATTTTTCTTATATGTATTTGTGTCTTCTGCCTGCACATAAGTCTGTCAACACTCTAATGGCTGATTACCCAGGGAGGTCAGAAAAAGGATCTGACTCCCTGGAACTGGAGCTATAGAGATGGGGTGAGTCACCAGGTGGGTGTGGAGAATCATTCCCAGGCTCTCTGAAGAGTGGCCAGTGCTTGTAACTCCCAAGTCATCTCTCCAACCCTGGCTATTTATCTCTTAACGGTTTGAAAAGCTCTTTTTATAGAAATAAACTAACTTTTCTCTGTATTACAAGTGTTCTCAACCTTTTAGTTTTATGAAGTAAAATCTGATAATTTTTCTTATAAAGTGTCTACAGGCAAAAATACAAGCAAGAGTCTGCTTTATCATGTCTAGTTTCTAGTCACCTCTGAAGCCAGGTGGTGGTGGTGCACACCTTTAATCCCAGCACTAGGGAGGCAGAGGCAAGCAGATTTTTGTGATATCAAGACCAGCCTAGTCTACAAGAGTGAGTTCCAGGACACCCAAGGATACACAGAGAAAGCCTGTCTTGAAAAAACAAAAAACCAATAGCCCTTGAGCCTGGGCTCCCAGACCAGCACAGGAGTTCAGTTCAGCCCTTGGCTGACCTAAGATTCTCAGCATATCTGGTCTTGGCAAACATTGGTCCTCTTGAACCAGAAAGCACAACCACTGGCTGGGCTGCGATGTTACAAAATCTCTCTTGTTCCTTGACTTCACAGGCTAAAGGACACTCTCGTAAGTTACATGGAGACTAAAGGCAGTGACATCCTTCCAGAAGTGGAGTCCCAGTTCCCAGAAGAAATACGCATGTCCAGCTGCATCTCAGTATGGAAAACAGCTGCCACACGAAAATGGGACCGGCAATCAAGGTAGAGCAGCTCAGCCTTCAAACCCGGCTGGAAAGAAAGGTCTTCTCCACCTCCCTCCACAGCTGCAAGTATGGGCTGTGGATTTTGTGTGAAGGAAAGTGTGGGCACAGACTGGATTCAAGGCCTCCATGCACCGTACAATGTGATAGCTTTCTGAAAGCCAAGCTGTTTCTGGAACATGTGCCTATTCCAAAATTTCCTTAAGTATGATGAAAGGAGATTGTCAATCAACTGCCTCCTGAACATTCCAGAAGGAACAAGAGAACTGCAGTAAGGTCACACCCAATACTGATCCTTCTTCAGATTGCCAGCCTCTTACCTCATATACCATGGCCACCACGCTGCATAAAGAGAAAAAACTCAGGGTAGTCAATTCATTTTTTTTCCTATTACTTATGTACAGTTATTCTTTCTTCCAGTCCCTTAATTTCTAAGTAGTATACACATAACTCTTGGTTTTCAAAATGTATGGAAATTGACACACTAACTCAAGGAAACCCAAGGTGCTGAGAAAAGGCCTCACGAACAAGAGCTAACGTAAACCCACCATGAGTCACTGCCAAATGCTCACTGAGAACACTGGACAGAGAGTGAAGGAGGATGAGTACACTGGAGAGCCGGAACTAGAGTGGGTGGTAGAGAACTTGCCTACCATAGGAAAGCCTTGGGTTCTCACCCCAGCCCTGCAAGTGAGAATAGGGGCCGACAAAGTAAAATAATCAACTAATGGCCAAAGCACTTTCCGGTTCAAATGTCTTGAGATTTCAAATGAAGATGTGTTAGTGTAAGCCCTGATCAGAGGTATCTGGGAGCTGGGAACATGGCTCAGGCAGAGCCCTTGTCTAGTATCTGTGGTGCCCTAAAGTCCAGTTCCTAGCACTTTTAAAAAGAAAGGTATTAGGAAGTACTGTGAAGAGTTGCTGATTGTCTAGCTGTCCAATAAGCATGCAATGTGATCTTAGCTTCCCTGAGCACACAAATATCTGGCCCTTTCTTTGAGTCTCAGCCAAGGCTGAGTACAAACCAGTCAAAGAGAAAGCAGGAAAAGAGCCCCCAATCCCGCAAACACCGTCCTTCCTCCCATCTCACTGTAATCACCTTTGGTCCCCTCGATCCCTCTGGACTAACCCTACTCCTGGCAACTCACCACCATCCACAGTGGTGTAAGAACAGCCAGTGTTTACAAGTTGGAAGTCATTGCCTTCACAGACTCAATAAACTTGAACTCTAGGGCCCATGAACTTTGAGCATCCATGGACTCAGCCCTACCAGCAGGAGGTGCATCTGGAACCATGCTCTGACATCCTCCTCAAGTCTGGTGTGGGCACCAGACCCTGGCAGTAGCTCAGTTCACACTCTGCACTTACAGCAATGGTGACCTTTTATTCTAAACTATGAGAGCACTTGTCCTTGGATGTCTGTATCCCAGGGCTTTGGGGGTACAGGGCTTAAAGAACTTGCCAACTTGGCCTTGGAACTCCTGTGATCCATCAGAGGGCAGCTCAGCCCCACACTTCCTGCTGAAGGCCCTTTTTGGCTCTGGACTAGGCATTACTTTTTTTTTTCTGTTATGAAGAATTTTTAATTAAGATGTTTTATTTTGTATGCTATGCTTTTAAAGTCATAACTGCCTTTTGTATTACCCACTGTATCTGTACAAAATGTACAGATCTAACGCTGGCAAAGTAAACTGCATTGTGTTTGCCATACCTGTTTTAATAAACTTAAACTTCACAGCTAAGCGTCCTGTTTGGGCTGGGGAGATGACTCAATGACTAAGGGCACTTGCTGTCTACTTGAAAACTTGGGTTCAATCCTTGGGACCCATGGTAGAAGGGAAGAACTGTTTTCTCCAAGCACTTGCATGTCTGTGCACAAGTACATGCACACACAGAGTTTCTTTCATTAAAAAAATAATGGATTTAATTTTTTTAATCCTTTTGAGGATTTAAATCCTTTTGAGGGCAGAGTTTACATTTATGACACACAAGCTTTTTGAAATGGTTTTGGTTTTCTGTGGAAATGTTCCTGCTGTATTATCCAGAAGGGTTCGGAACAACCTACACTCTAGATGAGCACATGGGATGATACGTTTTCTTCCTCTGAACAAAGAGACAGCAGGACTCTTGTTTATGCTAGAGACTGCACTGCTCAGAGTCTTCTGCCAGAAGGAGCCTCAATGAAAATATCGACCAGCAAATGAAGATAGCTGACTTCAGTGAATCGGGCTGTGGATAAGAAGACCCCTTAGGAATAGGAAATACAGGCAGGGAAGCGAAGCACTCATTCAAATTCCATGCCTTTCCTAAACCATTGTAAGATTTGCTGTTTGTTAACTGACATAGTCATGAGCTCTTTCAGCTAACAGAAAGTTCTAATGACAAACAGTCACCACGAAGAAAGCAGTGGTTCAGAGGGCTCAGCCAGGATACACAGTGACCCAAGTGTGGGTGCCCCAAGTGTACCAGGTATGAGCAGGAACATCTCTCATGTGGTGGTGTTGTGGGGCTTCCTGGAGAGATGTGATCAAACATCTATCTATTCACCCCCCCAACAATAAATTGACCACAGAAATGACTCCAACCTTAGGTACAGGCCACAGGTGACTCAAAGGCTGAAATGCTCAAGCCTGTTTGGGTAGCAAGTTACCAAAGTTGCACCCTGGGGCTCCCTGACCAATTTATAGCTCCACAAGTCTCTCCTCCCCCAGCAATTGCTTACTGCCTATATAACCTAGGAGACAGTCAATGAGTCTTGGGAATTCTGGGCTTTCATGCCTAGTAAGTTTCTCCTGGGTCTCACTCTGCCTCTCAGGAGCCAGTGTTTCAGTTAGGAGCAAATATCTCTACAGCAGATGGATAGTGTTGAATGTCAGGCTGCAGAACCAACTGAAGAGGTGATGGCTGGCCCCAGGAGAAAGCCAGAAGCTCTGAGCTGAATACCAAGTAAGTAGTGACCAGCATCTATCTATACTGCATTCTGCACTCTTCTGCTTTGAGTTTGCTACATAAACCTTGGCACAAGCATTCAGAATCTCTTACGGCACCCCACACTCTGGGGCTTCCTGCTGTGCTTCCCTTCCCACACAGCATATCAGTATCAGTGTTCCTTTCAATCAACACCTCATCTATATCTTCCTCAGAACCCACAACCTCTGCCCCATCTAACCTCAAAGAGGGGACTTCTGCCCCTAGACCAAACAGAGAGGGGCCACCCAGAACCCCTTCTGACTCCCGATCTGAACTCTTGCTTAGGCTTCGAGGATAAGCTCTGCAAGGGAATATAAATAAAAGTTAAAAATATCTCTCTGGGTTCCCTGAGGGACAAGCCTGACTGCAGAGGGATTGATGTTAAAAGTATCCCCTCCCCAGGTAAAAGACATCGGGATGAGTATGGCCTTCATGCCTCACTGGACAAAGACAGGAGGACCGGAGCCATTACAAGAGCCCCTTCAATTATTGGAGGTCAGGCCTCTATCCCTGCCTTTGCAAGATTAGAATCAGCATGGCCCTTCTATACTTAGAGAAGGAATTGTCAGGGGCAGCCCTGCTTATACACTGAAGGCCTAAAATCAGCCGTGGGCCTAAAATCAGAAATAGGCCTGACATACATACATGCTAACACAAAGTCTTGGGTCTCTGTGGAAAAACACTGAAACAGATGTCTATAAGCTACTGTAAACAGGCAGCTTTTGTGGAAATTTACAGCCTGAGTAGTCATAGACCTTGTAACTAGGTAGTCTCATCGGATAGTACCAACTTAGGTAAGGACAAGTGAATCATAGACAGAGTCATAGTGACCTGTCCCCTGAACCTTCACCCAGCCGATACCCTGTTCTGAAAGATACCTGTACTTCCCCTCAACACCTACACTCCGGTGTCATCCCCTTCCCTACATCCTGCCTTTTTGTGTTTATAACCCCTGAATGAATAAGTAAAAATTACGATTTGATTTAAATAAAAAATTAAATGAATTTAAAATAACTGTTAAAAAATACGATTCCTCAGTGATACCTCTGAGCCATGACATCATTATAAGCACCCCATGTCACATGACATCATTGTAAGTACCCATGTCACATGACATCATTGTAAGCACCCATGTCACATGACATCATTGTAAGTACTTGTGCCACATGACATCATTGTAAGGACTGGTGTCACATGATATTGTAAGCACCCACATCAGGGCTCTGCTGGCTGTGGTTTTACCCTGGCAGGCTACTGACCTTCTCCTGTGGTCATTGCTGACCCTCTATGCTGTCTGTGTGCTCAGTGCTGTGAACTTGAGGCCAGGGCTCAGTCCAGGACCGTGCTCATGTCCGCTGTGTTGTGCCTGTGTGCAGAGCCCTCATGCTCATGGATGGAGGCAACGAGGAAGTAAGAGACCGGCCTCTGCAGAAGCAGGGTGCCATTTAATCAGAACTGTATAGGGTAACGGTCTCCAAGTGGAGTGCCCAGGGTACTCCAGCTTCATAGGCAGGACAGGGAAGCTTTAGGAAGGAAACTTTTACCCATTGGTGTGCTCTGTGTAGTTTCAAGAATGAAGGATGTCAGCAGATGTTGCCGTTTCAAAACACTGGCTTTCTGGTCAGTCTCTTGTAACCATGCTGAGTCTGGGTTGAGGTTTGTTGTTTTAAATCATTAACCTTTATGGTCACTGAAGGCTGTTCATTTGTAAGCTCATCTGGCAGGGCCCACCCTTCTCCCTCCTCCCTCATCTCTCCTCCCTCCCCCTTCCTCTGTCCATTCAAACTGAAACAAACTGTGATGGTTTGTATGTGCCTGGCTCAGGGAGTGGCACTGTTAGGAGGTGTGGCCTTGTTGGAGTAGGTGTGTCACTGTGGGCATGGGCTTAAGACCATCCTCTTAGCTGCCTGGAAGTCATGCTTCCACTAGCAGCCTTCAGATGAAGATGTAGAACTCTCAGCTCCTCCTGTACCATGCCTGCCTGGATGCTGCCTTGCTCTCCTATTGGTGATAATGGACTGAACTTCTGAACCTGTAAGCCAGCCCCAGTTACATGTTGTCCTTATAAGACTTGCCTTGGTCATGGTGTCTGTTCACAGCAGGAAGACTCTATCTAAGACAGACTCACTGGAACACTCAGAGTATCCAACTAGGTCACCCACCACGCATAGCAGAGCAGAGGTTCCTTGACCTGTATTAAAGTGTGTATAGATCATAGGTGCCCGTGCTCCACACACTGCTGGCCGCTGACCTCAAGGGGTTCCAGTGCTTCACCACTCTGGAGGAGGCTGGTGAGTATGTGGAATATTCTTCAGCAAAATGTGGTGAATGTGAGCAAGATGGGTCAGGAAAGCCCTGGGCTGGGGCTGGGGGAGGGACCTGGCCTCAGGCAGGCCCACCCTTTCTGCCCGGGCACCAGACCCTGGGTGCCAGTTGTTCTTTGAATCCCATTGAATGGAATGACCCAGCCTTAGGTAGCATTTTCAGTACTTGATAAAATTCTGTGTGTTTTGCAGAGAAATTCCTGCTGCAGGAACCAGAGACTCAGCCCTACAATGTTCATGAAGACGCTGCCCCAGAGTACAGGAGCTCCCTGCTGAAGTCTTCCTTGGGCTGCTGAAGAGCAGCTGATATAGGAAGTGTTTCTAGAAAGTTCTGTCACCGTTACTTGGTGTCACCTGATAGACTCACCAACTTGGCCGGACTGAAAGGGCACTGCATAGGTGGCTCTGGGGAAGAGCAGGGAGCCATGTGTGATTTTGGGCTGTCACTTTCCTGCTGTCCCCTAGGTGTGAGTATTTGAGTGCTGGGTTGGCTGGACAGTCTTCCAGAGAGAGAGCCAGAGAGACCGGGGGACCTATGACTTCTGTCAGGATAAGCTGGCACTTTCCAGATCCCAAATTCTTTATAATCAGGCCCTACTGGAGAAGAGTCAGAGAGACTGGGTATCTCAGAGATGTGTCTGACCATGTCGTGAAGTCTAAACTGAGCTGAAGAGGGGACCACAGGGTGCCACACAGGGTCAATTATGTTTAAAACCATGTGTTTTTAAACGGAAGTCACTCTGGTGATTTTGTAAAGCAAAACAAAAAAACATTAATGCTTGCTTAAAAAAAAAAATCCAAGAACTCATCCAACCTGTTCACCATCCTCTTCATCTGAGGTCCCCTGCCCAGGACAGGTATGTATCTGTCAGTGTGTACACACAGTGCCTGCTGTCTTATGTGAAGAACTGAATCACTATATTAAGGTGCTTTGTAAACTGTGTTCATGAAGTTATTAATTGTGAATTATTTATTGTGATGATCAATGGCATTAAAATACAAGATTATTGCCGGGTGGTGGTGGTACACATCTTTAACCCCAGCACTTGGGAGGCAGAGACAGGCGGATTTCTGAGTTTGAGGCCAGCCTGGTCTACAGGGTGAGTTCCAGGACAGCCAGAACTACACAGAGAAACCCTGTCTCGAAAAACAACAACAACAACAACAACAAAACAAAACAAAAAAGCAACAACAAAAAAACCAAGATCATTTTATTTATTCTGTGCATGTGTGTGTGTGCGGGGGGTCCATGTGTGGCTCTGTGTGTGTGTGTATGTGTGGTGTGTGTATACGTGCAGAAGCAAGAAGAGGACATTAAATATTCCACTGAACCACTCTCGGCCTTCTTCCCTTGAGACAGAGGCCCTTTTTGACTGTGGATGGAAGCTGGTTGTCAGCACGCCCCAGATCCTCCTGTGTCTGCCCTGTCTCCCAGCACTGGGATTAGCATCAGCAACCCCATCCAACACTGTATATGGGTGTTAGGTGTTTGCTAGGATGTGCTGTGTCGTGGAACCATATGCCTATTACCAGTGTTCCGTGGTGTGGAGCCTTGTTCCTGTTGTTGCTGTGTGGTGTCACAGTGGGTGGAGCTGTGTCCCCATGACTAGTTACAAGACATGATTCCTGGGGAGACATGAAGAGACATCTACTCAATCTGGATGTGGAACTTTGCTCAGATGATGTCGCCATCCATTTTGAGTCTTACACTCTTTCTGATAAGAGCATGGGGGGTTACTGTAGGGATCTGAGGAAGCTGTGCCTGGGTGAAGTGTACAGATGTGACCATGCCAAGGATTCCAGTGCCTCGGTGCCGTGGGAGTGAGCTCAGGGAGATGGCAACGCCTTCCTGGGAGTCCCCGTGCATGTGAGTGACTGTGTACAGAAACTAGCGATGGCAGCTTCTTCCGGAATGTTTACAGGGTTCAGCCACAGATCCCACCTACATAGCTGCCCCTCCCCTGTGATGAAACAGATTCTGGGTTGTTGAGGTCAGAGGTCTGGCTGTGCTCCATTCCTTTCTAAGTTCCCTTGCTGTCCCAAGTCAGGGTTCCAGGATGGAGGCCACACAGGACAAGTCAGGTGACTTACAGGAACAGAACTGACTGAGTGACTCATCCCCACCCCAGCATGAGTGACAGCTCAGGGAAGCTGGGAACCCAGAGCTCACTGGATAGCCTGCAGGTTAGGCAGGGTCCTTGCTAGGCAGCTTGGCTACTGTGCCTTGTTCCCCTGGGGCTCAGCTGTCCCATTATATAGGTTTAGGGAGGAAGGGGCCTAGTGAATCTGGCTCCTTAGGCTACTGAGTTGTTTGCTTCCTGGGCCGAAGCTTCCCTGTAGGATGTTTCACCTTCTCTTAAAACATCCTGTGCCTTAAGGAGTTTCCCTTCATGATGGAAGTTTTATCTCAGAGGACAGTTTCACAACACTATGAGAATGTCTTGGAGCTGTGGTTTCTATGGCTAATCTGTGGTATGGTGGGGGCCATGTCTATTCCTGGTCTGTGGTGTGGGAGGGCACAGCATTCCTGTCATTGGTGTGGCATCCATTTACCTACAATGCCCTGAGCAGTGGCTCCAGTGCCCCTGGCTGAGATAGAGGTAACTGCTGGGCCTGGAGTCACATCCCTGCCCTAGGACAAGGTCTTGAGGGTGTCATGGGCCAGTGAGGCTGTGAGTTCAGTGAGCAGTGCTAGGAGCCTGCTTCCCTTTTGGAGAAACTGACATGGATCAGGATTTCAGAAACCAAGTTTCTGCAGTGAAGGAGGAGACTGTAAGACTAGGGCCTGCTCTGAACTCAGCTTTGACCCCAATTCTCCTGAGTCTGTAACTCCCTGCACCTGTGAGTATCTCCCTGGGAAATGGTCTTTGTAGATAGAGCTAGTTAAATCCAGAGTATACATGATGCTACATCAGGACAGGCTCCAAGTCTAACACAGGTCCTCTCAAGCAGTTGGCAGTGCCTGAAAAACATGCATGGAACCCTGGGTTTGAACTTAACCACCATCTAAACTGATGTCTAAGTTACTTTACAGTAGCTGAGGTGAGACACCCTGACCAAAGTAACTTAAAAAAAAAAAAAGCAGCATTTAAATAGAGGTTCATGGTCCCAAAAGCTTAGAGTCTGTGACCATGGCAGGGAACATGGGAGCAGTAGGCAGGCATGGATGTGGAACAGTAGCTGAGAGCTCACATCTGATCCACAGGCACTGGGAATGCTGTGGCATTCTGAAACCTCAAAGCCCACCCCTAGTTATACACCTCCTCCAACCAGACTACACCCACTACAGCAAGGCCACACCCACTACAGCAAGGCCACACCTCCTAATAGTGCCACTCTCTTTGGGCCTAATGTGGGCTATTTTCATCCAAACCACCGCATTTCATCTGGCCCCTATGGACTTACAGTCATATCATAATGCAAAAAATGCATTCAGTCCAACTTGAAAAGTCCTCATAGTCTATCACAATCTCAGCAGAGTTCAAGTCCAAAGTTCAAAGTCACTTCTGAGACTCATGCAATATTTTAACTGTAATCTCCTGTAAAATTGAAATCAAAACCAGAGCCAGGCATGATGGCACATGTCAAGTCTTTAATCCCAGCACTTGGGAGACAGAGAATGGCAGATCTCTGTGAGTTCAAGGCCAGCCTTGTCTACAAAGTGAGTTCCAGGACAGCCAGGTCTACACAGAAAAACCCTGTCTCTTAAAAAAAAAAAAAAAAACTAAACCAAAACAAAACCCACTACATAGCAGCCTCTGTTTTTTACCTAAGACCAAGAGTTGGCTATTGCCAAAGCTCGGGAATACTGCAGTTTTTCTTTCTCTATGTGGCCTTGACTGTCATGAATTCTTTGTAGACCAGGCTGGCCTTGACTTCACAGAGATATGCCTACCTCTGCCTCTGGAGAGTTGGGATTAAAAGCATTTGTGACTACCTCCTGGCTTGGCATACAGTGTTTTTTAAAGGCCAAAGACCACAATTACACCAATCTTAGATCAGGGTCAGAGTAAGCACAATAACCTTGCAGGACTTACTTCAAATTCAACCTGATGATTGTATTAGGGTTCTCTAGAGTCACAGAACTTATGGGTAGTCTCTATATAGTAAGGGAATTTGTTGATGACTTACAGTCTGTAGTCTTGAAGGGTTAATAGAATTTCTACCCCTAGCAGACTAGCAGATAAAATACAGCCAAGAGAGCAGGTGAGCTAGTTCTGGGGCTTTGTGTTCCAAGAACTTGGATGACCACAATGTAGATGATATGTTTGAATAAGATTGAGTTCTTGGAAAAAAAAAAAACCCTATACTTCCCCATGATTGTTCCTTGAAGCCTGTCACACACTGAATAATCGGCTGGGACTTTCCACTGGTACCTTCCAGTTCCCCCCTCATTACCCCTGGTTTGTGTTTTTTTACTTTAAATACTCTACTCTTCCCTAGCTGGGGGTCAGGCTCCTCTGCCCCTGCATGGATTATGAGTCTCGGCCTCAGTGCACTGATTTTGTGAAATAAACCTCTTGTTGATTGCATCAGGAACGGTATCTCGTGGGTCATTGGGTGGCCATGATCTCCCAAGACTTGAGTGAGGGTCTCCCCCTCTTGGGGATCTTTCATTTGGTGCATGGACTTGGAAATTATGACCACCCTAGTCTCTGAGAACCCATTTGGAGGTAGGACTTCACATGCTTTGTCCTGTTCTGTTACTGTGTGCCCATTCGTTTGTCTGACTGTTCAGTTTTTGAAAAGTGCACCTTTGGTTTACAGCCATGTTCGTTTCCCGAGGAATCAAAAGGAGTGATCAGCAGACATGCTGGGGGATCACCAGCCTTGGGAGATGTCCCAGGAAGTCAGGGACTCCAGGGACACCTGGGTGACTCCCATCTGGAGGCTGAGGAAGATACAGTGGTCCTGGTAGAGTGGAGGACCTCGGTAAATTTCCAGCGGTCTGTTTTTCTGGAGTGGTGTTGGCACTCCCGATTGAGACAGGTCTTTATTAGCTTCTTCACGTGTTTGTTTTGTCTGTGTTTTGTGTTATTTGTGACAAAGGGACAGACTACTGTGACGACCTCTTTGAGCTTGACTCTGGACCACTGGATTGAAGTAAGAACTAAGGCTCATAATTTGTCAGTTGAAGTTAAGAAAGGACTGTGGCAGACTTTCTGTTCTTCTGAGTGGCCAACATTTGAGGTGGGATGGCCACCAGAGGGCACTTTTGACCTGAGTGTCATTCTTTTTTTTTTTTTTTTAACTTTGCATAAAACATTTATTTATTTATTTATTTATTTATTTATTTATTTTTTTGAACATGAAATGCTTTTTTATAGCATGTTTTACAAGGGGAGGGGGTAAGAGGGTCCAGGTGGTGGAAAAGTACAAAATCTTCTTGGCCTGTGCCTTGAAACATGTCATGGTCTATATGGAACACTGCCTTGAATTATGATCTACCTGCAGTTCTTCAGAAGATATGGTACACTGCTTGAGTTATGGTCTCCCTGCTATTGTTAAGAAGACATGGTACTCTGCTTTGAGTCTATCTGCCTGAGTGTCATTCTTGAAATTAAAGCTGTTGTTTTTCAGGAAGGATTAGGGTCTTACCCTGACCAGCAGTGACCTACATCACTGTTTGGCAAGACCTGCTCCAAAATCCCCCTCCATGGGTAAAGCCATGGATTCGGAAACAAAAACCAGGCTCCCGAGTCCTGGCTCTCTGAGAATCAGAATGTAAAGTGAAACCAAAACCTGCACCTGAGTATAAACCCTCAGCCCTTCCGGTTCCTCCTAAGATTCACCCCAATGTTGGGCAGCCTCCCAAGTGGCTGAGTCTTCCTCCTCCCTACCAACAACCTCCTCAGGTACCACCAGCCCTGGCTCCAGCCCCAGCACTGGCTGTGGCCCCCCAGGGTGTGGAGGGGGAAGGGCCAGCCTTGGGGACCAGAAGCAGAAGAGGAACGCATCCTGAGGGACCAGACTTGACTGTAGCATTGTCGCTGCATACCTTTGGGCCCCCGGTGGACCCACCAGCTCTTCAACCCATGCAGTATTGGCCTTTTTCCTCTGCTGATTTATATAATTGGAAAACTAATAATCCCCCTTTTTCTGAGAATCTAGCCAGCCTAACAGACCTGGGAGAGTCTTTGATGGTTTCCCACCAGCCCACCTGTGATGACTGCCAGCAACTTTTACAGGTTCTTTTCACTACAGAAGAGCGAGAGAAGATTCTGTTGGAAGCCCGTAAAAATGTTCCTGGGGCAAATGGACAACATACACAGCTCCCTAATGATATAGATGCTGGATTCCTCCTCAACCGACCAGACTGGGATTACAATATGACTGCAGGTAGGGAGAGGCTGATGATCTACTGCCGGGATCTAGTAGTGGGTCTCTGAGTGGCAGCCAGACATCCCACCAATTTGGCCAAGGTGAGAGAAGTACTACAGGGGCCCAATGAGCCACCATCTGTGTTTCTTGAGCGATTAATGGAAGGTTATGGATGCTATATTCCTTTTGATCCAACTTCTGAGGGCCAGTGTACAGCAGTGGCTATGGCCTTTATGGGACAGACAGCACCTGATATTGGAAAAAAAAACTACAAGGTATAGAAGGATTGCAGGATTACAGGCTGCAGCACTTAGTCAAGGAGGCAGAGAAAGTGTACCATAAAAGGGAGACTGGGGAAGAGAAGCAAGAAAGAGAGAATAGAGAGAGAGAGAGGAGAGAGAAGACAGGTGAGATCGTAGGCCAGAAAAGAACCTGACTAGGATTTTGGCCGCAATGGTAGGAGAAAAAGACAGAGATAGGGCAGGATTTAGACAGACAGCTAACCTGGGCAATAGAGGGCCAAAGCCGGGCGGAGGAAAAGGGATCCAGCAACACCTACTGGACAAGTTTCAGTGTGCCTACTGTAAAGAGAAAGGACATTGGGTCCGAGACTGCCCCAAGAAAAAGAAGGGCAGGACCCCTAAAGTCCTGGCTCTCAAAGTAGATGACTAGAGGGGACGGGGCTTGGACCCCCTCCCCGAGCCTAGGGTAACCCTGAGAGTGGAGGGGACCCTTACAAATTTTCTGGTGGATACTGGAGCAGAATATTTAGTTCTGAATCAACCATTAGGAAAATTAAAAAACAAAAAGACCATAGCTTTAGGGGCCACCAGGCAGAAACAATATATTTGGTACACATTACAAACTGTTGACCTAGGAAAGGGATAAGTATCCCATTCCTTCCTGGTTATTCCTGAATGCCCTATGCCTTTGTTGGGAAGAGTCTTATTGACAAAGTTGAAGGCACAGATTAAGTTTGTTCAGACAGGGCCAGAGGTGACCTGGGGAACACCCACTTCTATGATACTGGCCTTGAAACTAGAAGAAGAGTACTGGCTTCATGAGCTTCAAAAGCAGTGGGAAGCCCCAGATATCAGTGAATGGCTAGCAGAATTTCCAAAAGCTTGGGCTGAAACTGGAGGTATGGGGATGGCAGAAAGACTTGCCCCCATCATGGTGAAAATGAAAGCCATCACCTCCCATATTGGGGTGTGACAGTACCCAATGAGTCGTGAAACCAGGAAAGGAATTAGACCTCACATTCAAAGACTGTTACAACAACTCACCCTGGTTCCCTGTCAGTCAACATGGAATACCCCTTTATTTCCTGTTAAAAAAAGCCTGGTACTAGTGACTATACGCCAGTACAATACCTGAGAGAAGTCAATAAGAGAGTATAAGACATTCATCCAACTGTACAAAACCCATTTAACCTCCTCAGTTCAATCTCACCAGAAAGGAACTGGTATACCATCCTAGATTTGAAAGATGCTTTCTTTTGCCTTAAATTACATCCTAACAGCCAGCCTATCTTTGCCTTTGAATGGAGAGATCCTGACACTGGATTGGTGGGACAATTGACTTGGACCAGGTTGCCTCAAGGGTTTAAAATTTTACCTACTTTCTTTGATGAAGCTCTCCACAGGGACCTAGCCCCCTTCAGGGCTGAAAACCCTCAGGTAATCTTGTTACAGTACGTAGATGATTTACTTTTGGCAGCATCAACTAAGCCTGAGTGCCTCCAAGGGACCAAGACTGCTGGCAAAACTGGGTGAATTGGGGTATTAAGCTTCTGCTAAAAAAGTTCAGTTGTGCAAAACTGAGGTCACTTATCTGGGATATACCCTGAAAGATGGGAAACAATGACGACAGAAGCCAGGAAAAAGACTGTCACCCAGATCCCTGTCCCAACCACCCCGTGCCAGGTGAGAGAATTTCTGGGCATCGCCAGCTTTTGCAGGCTATGGATTCCAGAGTTTGCTACATTAGCAGCTCCTCTATATCCCCTCACAAAGGAGGGAGGGGAGTTTATTTGGACCCCTGAACACTAGAAAGTCTTTGAGGGCATCAAAAGGGCCCTGCTAACGGCACCAGCATTAGCCCTACCAGACTTGACTTGACTCTATACATGGATGAGAGGACAGGGGTCACTTGAGAGGTCCTGACCCAAACCTTGGTGCCATGGAGGAGACCAGTGGCATATTTATCAAAGAAACTGGACCCAGTTGCCAGTGGGTGGCCTACTATCTAAAAGTCATCGCTTCTGTGGCCTTACTTGTCAAAGATGCTGACAAATTGACTCTGGGACAACAAATAACTGTTGTGGTGCCTCACTCTTTTGAGAGTATTATCCAGCAGCCCCCTGACTGATGGATGACTAATGCTCACATGACACACTATCAGAGCCTGTTGCTGACAGAAAGGGTGATCTTTGCCCTGCCCCACTCATCCTAAATCCTTCCACCTTGCTGCCTGAGACTGACGACTCCTCTCCCGTCCATCACTGTATTGACATCCTGTCAGAAGAAACAGGTACTCGAGGTGACCTGAAGGACCAGCCCTGGCCATGAATTCTGAACTATACAGATGGCAGCAGCTTCATGGCTGAAGGTAAGGGGATGGCGGGAGCTGTGGTGGTAGATGGAAAACAAGTAATCTGGGCCAGCAGCCTGCCAGAAGGAACTTCTGCTCAAAAAGCAGAACGTATTGCTCTGACACAAGCTTTGCAGATGGTGGAAGGGAAGTCCATTAAAATTTGCACTGACAGCAGATATGCTTTTGCTACTGCTCATGTACATGGTACAATCTATAGACAAAGGGGACTGCTGACATCTGCAGGCAGAGACATCAAAAATAAAGAAGAAATATTGAGCCTCCTTGAGGCTATCCATTTACCTAAGAGAGTGGCCATTGTCCATTATCCTGGACACCAGAAAGCCCAGGATGCCATTGCTAAAGGAAATCAGATAGCAGATTTAATTGCCAAAAGGCTGCCCAGGGAACAATGATATTGACAAACAAAGGTTTTAAAGATTATTTTGACACCAGAGATACTAGCTTTAGATACACTGCTGAAGATTATCAAGTGATAGTTAAGTTAGGTATAAGACAGGAAGATCCATATGGGATCTGAGAGACAGAAGAAGGCAAGCTGGTTTTGCCACAACAAGAAGGTAAGAAATAAGCCACTAATCTGCACTATCTGACCCATCCGGGAGCCAAGAAGTTAAAGGATGTGGTAAGGTCCTCTGAGTATTACGTTATAGGACTGTCTGACTTGGCAGAAGCTATGGTAAAAAACTGTAGAGCTTGGGCCTTAACCAATGTAAGACCTTCCATGTATACCATGGGAAAGAGACTAAGAGGAGACCACCCCAGAGCTTACTGGGAGGTAGACTTTATGGAAGTCAAGCCGACAAAATATGGAAATAAATATCTTTTAGTTTTTATAGACACCTTTTCAGGATGGGTCGAAGCCTTCCCCACTAAAAATGAAACTGCCAATGTGGTGGTTAAGAAGATCCTGGAAGAGAGCTTTCCAAGGTTTGGAATACCCAAGGTAATTGGGTCTGATAATAGACCTGCCTTTATTGCCCAGGTGAGTCAGGGACTGGCCACCCAGCTAGGGATTAATTGGAAGTTACATTGTGCTTATAGACCCCAGAGCTCAGGACAGGTAGAGAGGATGAATAGAACTATTAAAGAGACCTTAACTAAATTAGCATTGGAGACCGGTGGTAATGACTGGACAACCCTCCTTCCTTTTGCCTTGTTCTGAGTTTGGAACACTCCAGGGCGACTTAAGATTACACCATTTGAGATTCTGTGTGGGGGACCACCGCCGATTACTGAGGCGGGTAGAGTGTACAATCCTAATGCTGTTCTTTCTAAATCCTTGTTCACCCACATGAAAGCACTTGAGGTGGTCCGGCGTGAGGTCTGGGAACAGCTGAAAGGGGCTTATGAGACCGGAGATCCAAATGTGCAGCACCAGTTCCAAGTGGGAGACGCAGTCCTGGTCCGGCGTCACCAAGCTGGTAACCTTGAGCTGAGTTGGAAAGAACCATACCTAGTGCTCCTGACCACCCCCACAGCAGTAAAAGTAGAAGGCATTTCTGCTTGGATTCACACCTCCCACATGAAGAGAGCTCCTGAACCCCCCCAAAGATGAGCGGGAACTGGAAAAGACTGCTGATCCTCTTAAGCTGTGTCTGCACTGCAGGCGCCCTTCAGGTGATGAGTAACAATCCCCATGCCCCCCAGAAACTGAACTGGCAGGTCTTATCACAGACTGGAAATGTTATTTGGAGTATCCAAGGGATACATTCCCCATATACCTGGTGGCCAACCTTGACTCCAGACACATGCCACTTGGTGGTGGGAATTAGTGAATGGAATGTCCCAGAGTCATGGCATAATGACCTCAGATTACAAGACCTAGGATGTTCTAACAAATGGGCCCGATGTTGTCTTCGAACAACAGATTTTTATGCCTGCCCTAACCATATGACCAAGAGTAAAAAAAATAAGGTGTGGAGAGATAGAAGATTATTTTTGTAAAGCCTGGGGTTGTGAGACCACCAGTCAAGCATTTTGGTATCCCTACTCAAACTGGGACTTGATAACTATAGCTCACTATAATTGGACTTCCACTGGGTGGATTGATTGTGTCACCCCAGCGTCCAATCTAGGACAGTCTGTCTGTGAGACACCCATGTGTAACTTGCTTAAAATTACTTTCAGTAAACATGGAAAAAATAAGAGAGAGGGGTGGATTAGGGGATTCCAGTGGGGGCTCCAGTTTTATATCAGTGGATATGATCCAGGCTTGGTGTTCACTATCAGACTCAAAATAGAGAGTCCCCCTCCCCAACCAATAGGCCCCAACAAAGTGTTAGCTGAACAAGGACTCCCTGAATTAGTAGTACCCCCAAAGCCATAAGATAGAAGAACCCCTCCCACTATGGTCCCTGAAAGAGACTTCAACACCACTCTTCCCAAACACTGGACAGAGACTGTTAAATCTGATTCAGGGAGCATTCACTGTGCTTAATGGGTCCAGTCCTAATATGACGGAATCTTGTTGGCTTTGCCTTGCCTCAGGGCCCCCTTATTATGAAGGTATTGCAGTATATGGAGCCTTGAATAATACTACTAGTATGATGCTTGTGCCTGGAACAATAGGAAAAAGTTGACATGGAGGTCTTGGGGAATGAGACCTGCTTAGGAAACCCACCAGATGCCTATAAACATCTATGTACTGAGACTCTTAGGAGCCCGAGAACCTCTTATGCCAGGTATTTACTGCCTGAGATAGATAAGTGGTGGGCTTGTAGTTCAGGACTGACCCCTTGTGTGTCAACTACTGTTTTTGGTGATGCCAAAGACTACTGTGTACTTATACAGCTAGTCCCCCTGGTCTATTATCATCCAAATAATACTATTGAAGATGAATTTGATGTGCATCCGAGGAGTTTTCGGAGAGAATCTATCTCCTTGACCTTAGCCCTGATTCTGGGACCGGGGGCAGCCACGGGTGTTGGGACAGGTACCACTGCCCTGGTACAGACACCTCAGTACTTTCATAAATTGAGATCAGCTATGGATGAAGACTTAAGGGCTCTAAAATAGTCTGTATCCTTGAAGAATCCTTAACCTCCTTATCAGAGGTAGTCTTACAAAATAGACGGGGACTTGATTTGCTGTTTTTGAAAGATGGAGGGCTATGTGCTGTCCTCAGAGAACAGTGTTGCTTTTATGTAGACCATTCAGGGGTAATTAAAGACTCCTTGAATAAGTTAAGAGAGAGACTAGACAAAAGACAAAGAGACAGAGAAGCACAACAAGGATAGTTCAAAAGCTGGTTTACCCTTATGGGGCCTCTTTTGATTTTGCTTCTGCTTCTAACTATAGGTCCGTGTGTTTTAAATAGATTAGTTAACTTTATTAGAGAAAGAGTAAGCTCTGTTCAGATTTTGATGCTACGCCACAACTATCATGCCTTACAGGGTCTAGAAAATCCAGAGTATGAAGATACTAAACTTTAGTTCTATGATTAGAACTATGTACTAGAAGAAGTGGGGAATGAAGGGTTAATAGAATTTTTACCCCTAGCAGACTAGCAGATAGAATAGAGCCAAGAGAGCAGGTCAGCTAGTTCTGGGGCTTTGTGTTCCAAGAACTTGGCTGACCACAAAGTAGATGGTATGGTTGAATAAGATTGAGTTCTTGAGAAAAAAACCTATACTTCCCCATGACTGTTTCTTGAAGCCTGTCACACACTGAATAATAGGCTGGGACTTTCCACTGGTACTTTCCAGCACCCCCCTCACCCCCCCTAGTTTGTGATGGCATTTTTCCTTTAAATACCCTACTCTCCTCTAGCTGGGGATTGGGCTCCTCTGCCCCTGCATGGGTTTCGAGTCTCAGCCTCAGCATGCTGATTTCCTGAAATAAACCTCTTGGTGATTGCATCAGGAACAGTGTCTTGTGGGTCATTGGGTGGCTGCAATCTCTCGAGACTTGAGTGAGGGTCTCCCCTCTCGGGGGGCTTTCAGTCTAACCCCTCAACAATTGTCAGCATCAGCTGTGAATGGAAGTCTGAGGATCTAGCAGTTGTTCAGTCCCACAATGCAGGCAGGCAAAGAAGAGTGAATCTTCTTTCTTCCAATGTCCTTATGTAGGTCTCCAGCAGAAGGTGTGGCCCAGATTAAAGATGTATACCACCACACCTGGATCTGGGTCTTGCTTTGTCCCAGATGAACTTGAACTCAGAGATCTCCTTGCTTTGATCTCCTGGGATTCATAGCCACTATGCCTCAAGATCTCCATGCCAAGATCCAGGTCAGAAACTTGTATATCTCAGCCTCAAGATCAGGACCACAGATGAGCCTTCCAATTCTGGATTGTAATTCATTCCAGTGTAAGAGTAAAAATTAAAAACAACTTGGCAATGACCGCAGGACGGCTTGCTGAGCTTGCTGAGAATAGCCATAATAAAAATATCAAGCCCCTCTAGGGACGAGGTGACCAGAAATGTAGAAACAACCAAAGACATATCTTGACCAGTCTAAACATGCCCAAGTGAGTAATGGGCCACATGGTGTTTATCCTAGAAGGTCTAAGGCTTCATGGTCAAAAATAATGGGCCATCCAGCCTGTCAAAATGATTACTTACGCAAAGTGCTGATGTTTGAAATATCCAATTATATGTAACTGTGCCAGAATTTCCCGCTTTTCCCTTACCCCTTGTGCCTCCCCATATAAAAGTTCTAAACTTCCTGGGGTCTTCATCAAAATTCTCTCCCCTGCGTGGGATGAGTTTCAATCCAAGGGCCCTTGTTAGTAAACTGCCTTTTGCTATTTTGCATCAACTCATTCTCTCATGTCTCCTTGGGTGTGCGCTGGTCAGGACTTGAGTTGGGGGTCCTTTTCGTGGGTCCCTACACCAGATATATTCAAGCTGACAACCAGGAAGAGCCACTAGAACAATTTTAATTTATACATTTATCAGTTATTGTACTTTAAGTTTAGTTTATATGAATGTTTGTAGCTGGCATTAGCTACTTTGAGAGTTTCTTTTCTCTCAACCTTCACTGCTTTTCTTTTACCCTTTCAGTCACTTAACACTAGACAGCAGAGAAAAAAGGAAAAAAGTTAGAGAGGAAAAGAAAGAGATCCCTATGATGGTTTGAATAAACTTGGCTTAGAGAATCGCACTATTAGGAGATGTGGCCTTGTTGGAGTGAGTGTGACCTTTTTGGAGGAAATGTGTCAGTGTAAGTGTGGGCTTTGAAACTCCCCTTCTAGCCATGCAGGAGCAGTCTTCTCCTGTTTGCCCTTTGGTCAAGATGTAGAACTCTCAGCAGCTCCAATACCATGCCTGCCTGGATGCTGCCATGTTCCTGCCTTGATGATACTGGACTAAACCTCTGAACCTGTAAGCCACCCCCAATTAAATGCTGTCCTTTATAAGAGTTGTCTTGGTCATGGTATCTGTTCACATCAATGGAAACCCTAGCTAAGACAATCTCTGAATAAAGTCGGGGGTCTGAAAGGGGTGATGTTATCTTTAGTCTAAGGGGCATAGAGCACCTTGTGTTCTCTTTAGTCATGAAGCACCTTGGGAGCACCTTGGGAGCACCTTGGGAGCACCTTGGGGCAGATTTGTTCTCCATCATCTGGATAACTAGCTTTTCCTACTTGTTTCTTCTTTGTGCATGACTACTTAACAAAATGCAAACAACCAACAACTTACCCTGCCTCTCAGGGCCATAGCATTTATATACCCTCTGAAAAGTTCCCAGAATTACAAAAGTTACACATTCAAAGAAACAATCTGCAGGTGGAAAAACCAAACCCCTGTCAGAGAACAAAGCAAATCACTGTCAGCCACTGTGAAGCAAGACCATATTCCTACACCTGGGATTCAAATGAAGCATATCTTATATTTCTGTATTTTTTTTTAAAGAAATCAAAATTCAAAAATTCTCACTACACTACATCTTTTCTCTTCTATGAATACTGCCTAGCCGCACACAGCATCCAGAATAAAAGCAATCTCCAACTTTATTACAATATTTTTTATTTTTATTGGTTATTTTATTTATTTACATTGCAAATGTTATCCCCCTTCCTAGTTTCCCCTCTACAACCCCCCCTATCTTCTTCTCCCTCCCCTTCCCCTCCTCCCCCTTATTACAATGTTATTCTCTGAAGCAAAAGCAGTCAGTTCAGCAAGCATCAACGGGCCCACTGTTCTCTAAGGCTCAGCAAGCCCACCAGGTGCCCTTTACACTTCCTCCTGCTGCTCTTGGCCTCTGTGGTTAGCCTTTGTGGTCAGGAGGTGCCGAATATGGAGCCTTGAGAAACAAACCGGTATGAGCAATTTTCACCCCTCAAGGGGCCTGATGCAAAGGTTGCATCATGTAGTGTGATAAACATTAGGCGTTTCCTGTGTTCCCTTAAGTCTTACAATACGGGCCTGTTCTCCTCATACACTCCCCTAGAGGGAAGGCCTGACACCTTACTCTTTCATGATGCTGTACAATCCAAATTCCTTCAATGTATGAGCCCCTGTGTATGGCAGAGGGGGATCAGCCAGTCTAGCTTCTTGACAGAATCTGCTCCACATGGGGCATACAGATCTTGCCATTCATCCCGTATGTCACGTACGCAGGGGATCAATCACCGTAATTTTAGTTATCAAACTACAGTTACTGTAGTAACTGACCTCTTGCCCTTTTAGGTCTGGCCCCACTGTCTCTCTGTATGGTATGCATCCACCCTCAGGAGCAGGTGTAACCATCTTTCAGTTCATAGACCTTCAGCTTCTCCATTCTTGCTGTAAAGTGCGGGGCACAGAGGGAATTCTTGTGCAGGAGTAGGCAGAGTTGTCATGCTATATGATTCCACAGTGGCAAAAATTTTGTCCAAGGAATTATTTTGTTTAAAGAGACCACCAAGGCATACATTCAGAGCAGCTACTGAAGCCCCACACATTTCCCAAAGGAAAAAAACTGAAGGAGACTCCTGCAACACACAGTGAGAATCTTTAAACACGGAATTAAAAGGCTGTTGGAGAACTGCAACCCTCAACGTCCATATGCCGGAACCTTGTTAAGCAGCAATGGATGCCATGTGGTCCCCTCCACAGTGTCCCTGCAGGGACTTCCAGAGAGACCATTGTGTGAAGGCGAAGCCTGGATGGCCTTGGAGACTCCAAGATGTTGGAGATGCTGGAATTGTGGGATACCTGCTGAGGAAAGCTGCTAACAGGGAGTGGAACCAGACAGAAGTGGGTTGTAATCAGCAAAGCTGAAGGCATTGGATATCTGAAGAGCACTTTGACATCAGACGTGGGGATGCAGAATTTGTAGTTTGCACCTGGAAGTAGTGGCACATGCCTTTAATCCCAGCATTCGAGAGGCAGAGGCAGGTGGATTTCTGAGTTCGAGGCCAGCCTGGTCTACAGAATGAGTTTCAGGACAGCCAGGGCCACACAGAGAAAGTCTGTCTTGAAAAACCAAAAGAAGAAGGGGAAGGGGAAGGGGAAGGGGAAAGGGAGGGGGAGAGGGAGGGGGAGGGGAGGGGAGAGGGAGGGGGAGGGAGAGGTGGCCAAAGAACCTATTTCTTA
>NW_021617885.1:30892-43340 GCF_004785775.1 Grammomys surdaster | reverse complement strand
AGAAGAAGAAGAAGAAGAAGAAGAAGAAGAAGAAGAAGAAGAATTTGGAGATTGCCCAGGTGTTTTTTTTGGGGGGGAGGGGAGCTGAGACAATTTCTCTGTGTAACAGCCCTGGCTGTCTTTACTTTGTAGATAAGTTTGGCCTGGAATTCACAGAGAACTACAGAGATCCACCATTCTCTGCCTCCCAAGTGCTGGGATTAAAAGCCCATAGAGAGTGGCACTTTTAGGAGGTGTGGCCTTGTTGGAGTGGGTGGTCACTAGGGTGGGCTTTGAGGTTTCAAAATGCCACTTGTTGAGGCTGTTAGCACCTGGATGGAAGAGTGGGGGACTCCAGGCTCCAGGCTGCCTGTGGGTTAGACAAGTGCAAGAATCCATCCTGTGGAGAGGCAACATCACAGGTTCCCAGATTTAGCAAGGCAAAGGGGTGGCACTACAAGGTTAACACAGGTTGAAAAACCACTACATATTCAGTTTAGGAAACAGAAGCTTATTGTGAGGTATAAAGACTTAATAACAATTTGTAGCAATGCGGCTCCTCTACAACAGTGTGGCTCCTCTATGGTCTCAGGAGAAATTCTAACAAGATCATTTTTTGTTTTCTTTCTTTCTTTCTTTCTTTCTTTCTTTCTTTCTTTCTTTCTTTCTTTCTTTCTTTTGTTTTTTTGTTTTTTGAGACAGAGTTTCTCTGTATTGCCCTGGCTGTCCTGGAACTCACTCTGTAGACCAGGCTGGCCTTGAACTCAGAAATCTGCCTGCCTCTGCCTCCCAAGTGCTGGAATCAAAGGTGTGCGCCACCACTGCTTTGATTTCTTAAATTTTGTTGTGGTTTTGTTTTTTTGAAACAGGGTTTCCCTGTGTAGCCCTGGTTGTTCTTGAACTAGCTTTGTAAAACAGTCTGTCCTTGAGCTCAGAGGTCCACCTTCCCTGTCTCAATAAACTTTTAAAAAATGTTTAAATGCTTTGCCTGTGTGTAAGTATGTGTACTGTGTGTGTGCTTGAGGCTCATCGAGGTCAGAAGAAGGGCAATAGTTCCCTTGGACCTGAAGTTAGAATCTTTGTGAGCCATCATGCTTGGAATAGAATCCAGATTCCCAGCAAGAGCAACAAGTGTCCTAAACTACTGTGCCATCTCCCCACATCTTCCTTCAGTGGACGGGAGCCTGGAGACAAGGAGCTTGCACACGGAAAGTGGAACACTCTACCAAGGAGCTGCACAGGAAACCTGTTTCCTGAGCACTTCCTCTACTTGGGCAGCTACAAATTTAAATTACTGCCTGTAACCATTTCCTTTAGCAAATGACCTCACAAAGGGAAAAGGCCCGAGTACTAGCTCCTGCCACCCTGTTCTGGCCTTGCAGCTGCAGAGCCTCAGACATCTCTACTCTGTTACACCTAGATCACATCACTGCAGGAGAGAATTACAGAGGTGTCAACCCAAAACAAAGTTAGACAGAGGCAGGTATGTCTCTGTTGAGTCTCAGGCCAGCCAGAACTACACAGGAGGAGCCTCTCTTTAAAGAAAGCAAAAAACAGGGGCTAGAGAGATGGCTCAGTGGTTAAAGCACAGGCTGTTCTCTCAGAGGTCTTGAATTCAATTCTCAGCAACCACATGGTGCCTCACAACCATCTACAATGAGTTCTGATGCCCTCTTTTGGCTTGAAGGTGTACATACAGATAAAGCACTCACATACATAAATCTTAACAAAAACTGTGTGTGTGTGTGTGTGTGTGTGTGAGTGTGTGTGTGAGTGTGTGTGTAGTTTGTGGCTTTAATTTGCTGACGAAATGTCCTTGGGTAGATAAGGTAGATAGATGAGGCTCTAAGTCTTGTGTGGTGTGCTATACAAGCTTACAGATGGGAGACCACCGGTGCTCATCAGGGTAAAACCTGAATCTGGACAGAGCTGCTCATACCTGTAGCTCCAGTGCTTGGAGACAAAGCAGAAAGATCACAATATGAATCTAGCCTGAGCTATCTTGTGAGCTCAAAGCTAACCAGGACTACATAGTGAGTCTTCAAACAAATAAAAACATCAAAGATCACAAGACTTAAAAATGTATATTCTGACCTTGCGCCTGGTTCTGGGGCTAATCCGACAGGTTTATCTCAGCAAGAAAGAATGCTGTCCCTGTGGGGTCCTCTCTCAACAGGAATATTATCCTTGTGAAGTCAGCTCTTCTGTTTAGGAAACATTTTGGGCAGGTGACACAAAGATGAGATGCAGGGGACCAGGGAGGATTTTTCTACATCACCTTAATATTTCTCAAATTTCTTATTTATTCATTTATTTTTGATAGAGTCTGTATGTAGCTCTGGTTTTCCTAGAACTCAATATGTAAACCAGGCTGGCCTCAAAGTCATAGAGATCTGCCTGTTTTTTTGCCTCCCAAAGGGGCTGAGTTAAAGACACAAATCAAAGAGTCTAATTCTTTTCTGGGTTATTTTAAGATTTATTTCAAATTTATGTGTATGAGTGTTTTCCCAGTATATGTGTGTGTGCCTGGGTGTGCAGTGCCCATGGAGGCCAGAAGGGGTGTTGGATCCCCTGAAACTAAAGATACAGTCCTTTGTGAGCTGCCACATGAATTCTGGGAGGCAAACATGGACCACTGCAAGAGCAGTTGGAGTCCATAACCACAGAGCCGTCTCTCTGTTCCTATTCCTTACATTTCTATCTTCCCACCAAGTCGGGTCAAAGAAAGTGAGACTTCCTGTGCAGAGTGTGTGGTTCAACTTTGGGTGATGTCACTTAGCGGCCTTTGACCTATTTTGGAGTACTACTTCAGATAAGGAGGTCATGAATTCTTCTAACTTGGAAATAGACTGTTCTGTGGTCTTAAGGTCTTCATCCATAGCTGCCCTGAGGCTCTTATAATGTTGTGATGCCTGTATTAGAGCTGTTGTGCCTATGCCAATCCCTGCTACAACAACCCCCTCCCTCTACTCCCAGAAGAACAGCCAGGGTTAGAGAGACTGGTTCTCTTTTATGTCTAGTGTGGTGATCAAATTTGTCAATAAAAGAGGTATCATCATAGTAGATGAGCCTGGGAACTAGCTGAACCAGGACACTAAAGTCTCCTCAGGTGTGGTTAAAGACTGAAGTCGAAACACAAGGAGGTATCCCTGTGTTGTAAGCCCACCACCCCTCTGTTTGTGGCACTAAATAGTAATTTGAACCAGAATCCATGATGGTCTCAATATGATTGCAAAGGTGTTTTTGTTTTGGGGATACTTTACCTATGCAGGTGCCAGTTCCAGATACAGCGGTTAGGGTCAACTTTTTGGAGCCCTGTCAACTGCAAGACTGGTGGTCAGAACTTTTGTTAAAGGAGCTCACTATGCCCACACCCTCAAAGTAAGGGGGACTTGAAGCAAAGCATAGCCAACAAGACTTGGTAAATTCGGGGTTGGTGTCACTTAAAACTTGGAATGCCCCCTGGATCAAGTTAAGCATACATTGGCTTGTGTCTGAGAGCATGGCTTGGGAAGTGAAGGGCAAGGGAGAGGGTAGGCTGGGGGATGAAGGGGATGGGGCAGGAGCAGGAGGTCCCGGAGTAGGAGGTGGGGTTCTTAGAACACTGGTGGATCTCAGGACCTGGCTTGGCCCTACTAGTATCAAGGTTGGGCTTTCTATTTTTAATTGTACAGAGAATACAATTCTGGGGTCAGTACCAGTCATGTAGAACTGGATCCTCCCTCACACACACCCCCGGGGCCCTCGGATCCAGTCAGTGAATAATTTACCCTTTTCAGTAAAGTGGATGACTATAAAATTGCATTGCCCCTCATGGTTACAAGTGGCACTAGAGGGTGGCACATACCTCCCTCTCTGGGGGCACCAGGTGGGCTCAGAGTGGTTTTGGGACACCATAATCAAGTCCCAAGATAAAGAGGGGCACCAATAGGCCTCTGTGGAGGTCTCACATCCCCATACTTTGTAATACTAGCTCTCTAATCCTCCATAGCGTCTAGCTACCTCCCTGTTACATCCGTTGCAGGGGCACACATAGAAAGGAGCCATCCTCAGCTGGCACCATGACCAGGGTCTGACACAACCCAAGGAAGTGGTTTGTTTGAGGTGGGTAGCCTCTGATAGCACTGGTAACTTATCTGGGCCAAACTCAGGAATATCCCATGAGTCTAATCCAGCGATCAGTAGGCAGAGGTCAAAGACCATGTCGGGTCACCAGGTTTGTGGTGGAGCTACTTTGGAGATAGACCACACCACCTCACCAGTTTGTGATCAAATTTGCCTGGTCAATTTTTGAGGGACATGGGGATTAAGAGCATTATTTAGCTGCTGGAGGGTCAGTAGAAGTAGCCACACGAAGAAATCAAAGCTTGAAGGGGTTGTCCATCCTTTCTGCTTTCCATTCAGAGTCCAGCAAAGGTGCAGGTTTTGCATGAGATGCATGGATCCATATGGAGATGCCATCAACGTTGATCACAATCGGGGTAGTTAGGAGCACCAGGTAGGGTCCCGTCCAGTGGGGTTCAAGATTGGACACCCGATGTCGCCTCACATACATGGAGTCCCCGACCTGGAACTGGTGAGGCACCTGTAGGTCTCCTGGTTTGTAGGCATCGTCCAACTGAGTCCACACCTCCTTCTGCACCATTTCAAGTGCCTTTAGCCTGGCATACAGATCACTGTTACTATGATAGACAGGTTCTATCTGGTCAGTTATCATGCTCAAAGCGGGAAGCGCTCCAAATAGGATCTCAAAAGGGGTCAATCCAAATACAGCAGGGGTGTACCGGACTCGGAATAGGGCTAAGGGAAGGAGGACTGACTGTCCAGTCTGCACAGCCAGTCTCTATGGACAATTTAGTCATGGTCTCTTTTAAATTTCTATTCATTCTTTCTACCTGGCCTGAGCTTTGGGGTCTATATACACAATGTAATTTCCAATCAAACCCCAGTGTTTTGGCCATTCCCTGACTTACCTGGGCAACAAAGGCAGGGCCATTATCTAACCCAATTACCTTGGGCATCCTAAACCGGGGGGAAATTTCTTCTAGAATCTTCTTGGCTACAACAGTGGCTGTTTCTTTCTGGGTGGGGAACGCTTCCACCCATCCTGAAAAGGTGTTTATAAACACTAGCAAATACCTGTTACCATACCTGGCTGGCTTGATCTCTGTGAAGTCTACTTCCCAGTAGGCTCCGGGTCTACTTCCTTGAAGGTGCTTTCCTGATTCTAGTTTGTTTCTGCAAATGTTTACCTTCTGGCAAGGGACACAGCTCTCAACTATGTCATCAGCTAAGTCATGTAGTCCTATTACATGGTAGTGAGTCTTTTTCAGCATAGCTACCATTTTCTTCGTGCCCAGATGGGTCAGCTTGTGAATCTGGAGGAGGAAGGTCTTTGCCTGCTGTTCAGGCAGAATAATTTTGCCATCTTTAGCTTCCCACACATCATATGTGGCATTATAACTTTTGTCCATCCTGACGATCTTTTGTAGATCTTGTTCTTAATAGTTAGTTGAGCTGTCTTATGGAAGGTAACGGAACTGGCACCTTGTCCTGAGGAAGCAGAGCCAGGATGTTCAAATCTTGTGTTGCCTTTTTTGCCTCTGCATCTGCCCACTGATTCCCTTTCACTATAGAGGAGTCCCCTTTTTTGGTGGCCAGGACAATGTATAATTGCAACCTTCTCCAGTTGGTGTATGGCCTCTAGAAGGGTCAGAATTTCTTCTTTGTTTTTAATGTCTTTTCCTGTCAAAGTTAGTAGCCCTCTTTGCCTGTAGATGGTGCCATGAACATGGGCAGTGGCAAAGGCATACCTACTGTTAGTATAAATGTTTACCTTTTTCTTTTCCGCTAGCTGCAAGACCTGGTTGAGGGCAATTAGTTCTGCCCTCCGAGCAGAGGTCCCTTCTGGGAGGCTGCTAGCCCAGATGGTCTGTTCCTGGTCCACCACCACTGCCCCTGCCACCCTTTACCTTCAATTATGTAGCTGCTTCCATCTATGAAACATGTTAGTTGGGCATCTGTCAGGGGTTGCTCTCGCAAGTCCCGTCAGACCCCTGTTTCCTCAGGTAGGATTTCTTGACAGTCATGAGTGACAGGGGAGTAGGGATCAGTGTCCAGTATCAGGGTGGTGGGGTTGAGTATAGTTGGGGGGGGGCAAACTGGATATGGTCTCTGTTCAGCAGTAGGCTCTGAGTAGTGGGTCATGCGGGTGTTTGAAAGCCAGGGTTCTGGTGGTTGTCTTATGCTCTCAAGAGCATGGGGAGCAATGACCGTCAGGTGCTGCCCCAGAGTCAGCTTGTCAGCGTCTTTGATGAGGACTGCTACAGCAGCAACAGATCTTAGGCAGGTCAGCCACCCACTGGCTATGGGGTACAATTTTTTGGACAGGTAAGCTACCAACCTCTTCCAGGGTCCCAGTTGTTGGGTTAAGTCCCCCCCTGGTTATTCCACACCTCTCGTCTACAAAGAGAGTAAATGGCTTAGTCACATCAGAGAGGGCCAGGCCCAGGGTCGACAACAAGGCACGTTTGATGTCATCAAAGGCCTGTTGTTGTTCTTTTTTCCACTCAAAGAGGGTACTATTTTTGGTCAAGGGGTAGAGGGGGGCTGCCATGGAGGCAAACACCGGAATCCATAGTCTGCAGAAGCCAGCCATCCCCAGGAACTCCCGCTCATGGTGGGCCGTTTGTGGCACTGGTATCTGAGTCATGGCTTGTTTTTTAGCCTCAGTCAACCACCTCTTCCCCCCCTTTGAGTGAGTACCCCAAGTATGCCACCTGTCACTGGCAGATCTGGGCCTTTTTTGCTGATGCCCACTACCCCAACTGTGCTAGTTCTTTCAGCAGCAGTTCAGTTCCTAGACGACAGGCGTCTTTGGTTGAGCTAGCAAGAAGAAGGTCATCTACATATTGAAGTAGAGTTACCTGAGGGTTGGCAGTTCAGAAATGAGCCAAGTCCTGGTGTAAGGCTTTGTCAAAGAGTGTTGGAGAGTTCTTGAAACCTTGAGGTTGTCTGGTCCAGGTCAGTTGTCCAGTAGCCCCTGAGTCAGGATTTCTCCATTCAAAGGCAAAAATGTTCTGACTGGAAGGGTGCAGCTTCAGGCAGAAGGAGTCCTTCAAGTCTAGGACTGTGTACCAGGTGTGGTCTGGTGGTAAAGAGCTCAACAGATTATAAAGAATGGGAACAGTAGAACGTATGTCCTGCACTCACTTGATTACTTCTCTCAGATCTTGTACAGAATGGAAGTCCCCTGTGCCAGGCTTGTGGACTAGCAGGAGTGAGGTATTCCAAGGTGACTGATATTTTACCAGTTGCCCTGTTGAAGAAGACGCTGGATGTGGGGCTTGACGCCCTCCCACACTTCTTTGCTTATAGGGTATTGGCAAACTGCCACAGGGGTACAGGTGGCCTTCAGTTCTATAACTATAGATGGTCGGCATTCAGCAAGCCCCATTCCTGCTATCTCAGCCCAGGCCTCAGGAAATTGGTCTAACCAGTCTTTCGTGTCTACAGGCTGCACCTCAGGGACTTCAAAACGTCTATGTTCATTTTCGAGATGCATGGTTAAGGCCATTATCATCTGGCCCTCTCGAGTTACCTTGGGTCCTTTGGTGTAAAAGTGATCTAGGCCCCCATTTTGGTCAGAAGGTCTCTTCCCAACAAGGGAGTGGGGCATTCTGGGATGACGTGGAATGAGTGGGTTACCCGGCCCACTCCCAGATCGACTGTTCTTCGAGTGGTCCATGGATATTGCTGATGGCCAGTAGCCCCAATCACCCAAGATTTTTTGTGAGATAGGGGCCAAGTGGATTTAAGTAGGACTGAATGTTGAGCCCCTGTATCTACCAGGAACTGAAACAGCTTCCCCTCCACCTTAAGAGTTACCCTGGGCTCAGGGAGGGGTTCTGAGCCCTGTCTCGCCTAATCATCATCATCTTCAGTCAGAGCTAACACTTTCTTGGGTGGTCCTCTCTTCTTGGGGGCATTCTTGTGCCCAACGTTCTCTTTCTTTACAATATGTACATTGGTCCTTTTCAAGAAGTACACGGTTGCCAAGGTTTCCTGGCTTTCTAGGCCTATCTCTAGTCTGATTTCTATCTCTATCGCTCACTACAGTGGCCAAAATTCTAGTCAGGTTCTTTTCTTGCTTCCTGTCTCTCTTATTTTCTCTCTCTCCTCTTTTGTTTTCTTTCCTTTGCTCTTTCTCTTCTTCAGTCTCTCTCTTATGATACTCCTTCTCTGCCTCCTTTACTAAATCCTGCAAGGTATAATCTTGCAATCCTTCAATTCTCTGCAGCTTCCTCTTAATATCAATTGCTGACTGACCTATAAAAGCCATGGCCACTAAGGCCTTCTGGCCCTCCGAGGAGGGATCAAAGGGAGTATATCTCCTGAAGGCCTCAATGAGGCACTCAAGGAACACAGAGGGAGGCTCAGTGGCGCCCTGGACAATCTCTCTTACCTTGGCCAAATTATTGGGGAATCTGGCTGCTCCCCAGAGACCAGTCACAAGAGCTTGGCAATAGACTGTCAGTCACTCCCTACCTTCGGTGGTGTTGAAGTCCCAGTCCAGTCTGGTGAGAGGGAACCCAGTATCTATGATATTGGGAAGTTGAGAGAGGTGGCTCTCTGCCCCAGGTACATTTCTCTGGGCCTTGACCAGAATCCTTTCCCTCTTCTCAGTAGTGAAGAAGGTCTGGAGGAGCTGCTGACAATCATCCCAAGTAGGCTGATGAGAGAACATCAAAGACTTCACAAGGCTCATGAGCCTCTGAAGGTCCTCAGAGAAAGGGGGATGGTTAGTCTTCCAATTATATAGGTTGAATGATGAGAATGGCCAGTATTTTAGCAGCTGAAGTATCTGGCCATTCTGGTCATCTGCTGCTGGTGGGGGTCCATATGCATGCAGTGGGAGTGCTACCAATATGTCAGGTATGATTCCCCTATGGCTGCAGGTCCCCTGAGCCGGTCCCAGGGGAATGCTGGCCGCAGGTGGGACCCCAGTGGGCAGGACACTGGCTGGGGGTGGGGGTCTAGGGCTGAAGGCGGGACTGAGGGGCCTGCCAGAGTTGTTGAGGGCAAAGCAGAGGGTAAAGGGGAGGAGGGTCAAGGAGGAGGAGGTCCCCCTGGATATCGGGATAAATCTTCCTCGGTGGAGCAGCACGAGAGGGCTCCTCCAGAGAGTGAGAACTATGAACAGCCAAGACTCGGGAGCTCAGGTGATTTCGAGTTTGGCTGACCCACAGCCAAACTCAGAGAGGCAGGTTCTGAGTTAAGTCTTGCCAGAATGTGATGTAGGGATGCTGGTCCGGGTATTCTCCTGGTCCCTTCTGAAAAACAATATCTTTAACTGCAAAAATAATGGACAGATCGAAAGTCCCCTCTGGCAGCCATCTCACATTAAAGAAGGCCACTCTGAGGCACAGAAAGTCTGCTAAGGTCCCTTCCAGTTTTCAACTGACAGATTGTGGGCCCTACGCTTCACTTCTGTCCAGTGATCAAGTGTCAAACTAAGGGGGGTGGTCACAGTCTGTCCCATCATCAGTCAGAAAGTCAAGAACACCAATAACAGAAAAAAGAAAACAGAAACACTGAAAAGACACAGACAACCACGCCTACTTTGCCACAGAAACAAAAGTGAATCAGAGGGTGATATGGCTGAGAGGCAGTGCATCGAGCCAGTAAAACCCAATCCAGGTCCCTTACATAAGAGACTACCAAGTGTCCTTGGTTCTCCGACCTTCCTGGGGCATCTCCAAGGAAGGCAGCCTGTATGTATACCTGGCACGTATACCGACCACAACCCTATCATTCTCATTCTCATGAGTGATTGGGCAACTGCAAATCAGACCAAAAGCGCTTCAAACACTGGAAAAGACAGGCAGACAGAACGGACACATTTTGGCGCCTTTCTTACCTCCAAGGTTGAGTTCATGGGCAGGGGGCGACCATCAGCTCCTGACTGGCTCGCCAAACTGTAAGGTCCCAGATGAGGCTCAGACCCCCGCTCAATTCCCAGGGACCGGTGCTTGCCCCAAATGACCACAGAAGTCTGCACTTGATCCAATCAAAGCAAGAGACTTTTACTAGGAACCAGTTAGCTGGGACTCAGTCCCGTACCTCCACAAGAGGGAAGGAGAGAGAATGAGCCCTGAATACCAAAATACACAGGTTTATAAAGACAAAAGCCACAGGCTGAGAGGGGTGCTGGGGAATAGGGGCTTCCTATGCTCGAACACTCTTGATTGTATTTCTTATCTGCACACAGCTTGGAAACTGAGGAGTCAGGATGCTCCAGGCAGGAGTGTGCTCTCTTATCAACACACACACAGCTGGGAAACTGAGGAGTCAGGGTGTTCCAGCCTTGGGGCCCTTCCCCGGGAGTTCACAAGTTCATGGTCCCATGTTATTCTGAGATACTGGCCAATTAAAGATTTGTTCTTACAGCATAAGTAGAACCATTATTAGCATTTAGTTGTAATGAGAGTCCTGGGAAGGACAAAAGTCAAGTTCCAGATGAGACATAATGGTATTTCCTGGAGCTCCTTCATACCACGTGTTGTGTTTTATTAAAAAAAAAAAAAAAAAAAAAAAAGAGCTAGGATATGTTTTGGTAGAGGCAAGGTACAGGTGGAAGGCGTGCCTCTGCATCCCTTCCCCCTCAGGTACCAGAGAGATGCAGAGAGAGAGAGAGAGAGAGAGAGAGAGAGAGAGAGAGAGACAGACAGAGAGAGAGAGACAGAGAGAGAGACAGGGAGAGACAGACAGACAGACAGACAGACGGAGACACAAAAGAGGAGGGGAGGGTCCCACCAGGAACACCTTGGGAGGGAGGGAAGGGACAGAGAGTAAGAGAGTAAGAGGATAAGAGAGTGAGGAGGGTGGCAAACAGCCCCTTTTACAGTGAGTCAGACATACCTGGCTGTTGCCAGGTAACTGGGGGGGGGAGGCAGAGCCTAGAAGGAATGCTAACACCACCATGCCTTCCCTCACGCCCTGAATGGGGCTCTGTTCTAAGACTGACCAGTTACAGTAGAGGCACTATGCTTGTCTATAGCGAATTTTAGCACAGCTGTCTCCATACCTGATAGCAGAGAATGTGAAAGTCACAGACAGCCATAGTTTCGGGTATTAAGCTGATGTCCTCCACTCATTACTAACTATGGACTAGAAGCTTGGAATCAAATAATGTCTTTCTCTTGCACAAGAAATGTCTTTAATCTCAGAAATGCTTTTGTGAGCTTTTTTAAATTAACTCCTTTGCCAGTGTCTGGTCATTTATCATCAGGCCAAGGGCAAGCATAAAATTAATCAAACAAAATCTATTAAATTAACAGTGGTTGTTAATTTTTTTAAGATTTAAATTGACAGCTATAAGAATTGAGACCATTACATTTTAGGACTTTAGTTGTGAACTTTAATTTTTATTCATTTATTAGGTAACAAGGTACTTGGAATACCAGAGAAATAACCACAGAAAATAGTGAGTGAAAGAACAACTGAATTTTTTTTCATGTAATTGTTTGGTTTCCAGACCAGGGAAAAGGGACTAAGGTGCATATTTTACATATCAAAGCAGACCTGGCCACTGGGTTCTCCTAGCATCCTTCAGTTCCTACCTGGCAGACTCTGCTCCAACTTTGAATTTTCCAAATAATCCAGATATTTTCCTCGTGGCCTTTCCCTTTCTTTTCTGTCTCTCTCTGTCTCTGTCTCTCTCTGTCTCTCTCTGTCTCTGTCTCTCTCTGTCTCTCTGTCTCCCTCTCCCTCTCCCTCTCCCTCTCCCTCTCCCTCTCCCTCTCCCTCTCCCTCTCTCTCTCTTCTTATCTGCCAGCTCTTTCTGTCTTCTCCCTTGGCCCCAATCCTTGGAGCTTGGGAACCCACAAGAGCACCTTCCCCAAAACCTGCCTTCCTGCCTTTAATATAATCTAAACTGGCATAAATTGGGTCCATTCGCCAGTGGCAAAGAAATAACCTATCAGTAATAACGAAAGTTTAATCCAGCTGTTGCTGTAAGTAGGAAATAAAAATATTAACAATATCAAAGCATAAGAATTCCACAGACAAAGAATCTGCAGGTTTTAGTTTCTTCATGTTGTAGGCAGTGTGTGATATTACAAGGTCTCTGGCTGCACCAAAACAATTTCAGGCCAAAAAACCAAAAAACTTCAAAACAATTCTCACTGATTACACTTTTTTATTTAACTGCCTTAGATCTCTAAAGCAATTTGAGAAGCATGTAATTATATTTGTATTTTTTCCCTTGTATTATTTAGAGGAAATATTTTTAGAACTTTTTAAATTTTGGCTTACTCTTAATTTTTTAAATCCATTCCAAGCTTATTTACATTGTTATGTTTAAAATTTTTTGTTATGTTGTACAAAGATATAACCTTAAAATGAATTTAGTAATAAAAGACTGTAGACCTCCGCAAAAGGGGAGACCCTCTCTCAAGTCTCAGAAAGT
>NW_021617885.1:0-20892 GCF_004785775.1 Grammomys surdaster | reverse complement strand
CTAAAAAAGGATTCTATATACCCAGTATCTATAATTTTCACTCTACAAGACAAGATAAAATTTCAAATTTTGTTACTTTGTTAGTGCATTATTGGATGGATGTATAATTTGATGGTACAACTATTTACTGAGTATACCTGATTTTAAATAAACATTTTTATCAGTTACTTGCTTTAGGCTTAATCTTGAAAACAAATATAGAAGGCCAAAATTTACATTTTTAAATGAATTCTATTTTTGTATTTAGTATGACTACAAACTTAGTTTTGAGCACATTAAAGAATCTGATCACTTAAAAAGCAACAGATCTTTAATTTTCATGTCTTAATTATCTTTACCAGTCAATTTACATGTTAGTAGCTTTTATAAGATTAGACTTTAGAGTTTTAGACATACATCTCTAAGTTAGTTTTGTTAACCGTATTACACCTTTACAATCTTAGTAATTAATCGTAGAAAGAGTCTATGATTCTAATCCAGGATGTCTTAGAGACTTGATGTTGTCTTTTTATTCTAAGTAGAAGATGGAAATAAGAAGGCAGCTAGGTAAGACCAAGTTTTATGAGTGTTGCCTTAGTCGGTTTATACCATGTAGTCATTTTAAGATGGAGGTAAACTTACACGCCATGTTTCTTATCCTTAGTGAGGACTGTTGTTAGGCACAGGGTCCTTTCATCCTGAAGAAGCATCAGCCAAGATGAGGCCATCTCACTCTTATTAAAAATATATATTTAATACACTGTGATGTAGCAAACCTAATTTTTTAAAACAGTCAAATTATTCTATATATGTATGTGTGTGTGTGTGTGTGTGTATATATATATATATATATATATATATATATATATGTATATATATGTATATATATGTATATATATATGTGTGTGTGTGTGTGCATGTATATATGTGTGTGTTTGTGTGCATGTGTGTGTAGGATAAAGTTTAATCCAGCTGTTGCTGTAAGTGAAAATAAAAATGTGAACAATATCAAAGCATAACAATTCCACAGACAAAGGACCTGCAGGAAGTACCTGTCCTTAACCTAGAACTGACCTTTTCACTTGCACGTAATTAGAATGATATAAAAGCACATTGGGAAAAAAAAAATCAACCTGCCTCAGCCTCAGAACTGGCTGGTGTTATTCTACAGTGTTGCCTCATTGTCTTTTTCTTTTCAATCCTGGCTCCTGCCCTGCAGAATTTGTTGACTGACTGAGCTGGCTTGGTCATATATGGTACTAAAAAAAAAAAAAAAGTGTGCCCTTCCCCCAGCCTTGAGCAGGTCTGAAAGACCTTGTTTACCACAATAGACCAAATAATAGGACCTAGGTGGAGTTACCCACCTTGGCTGCACATACTGTCTGCTACAGGAACCTAGATGCCCACTGAGCTTGCCTTGAGATATCTCTGGCTGTGACAAAGAATGGGTTCTTCCACCCATTTCTGGCTGTGACAAAGGATGGGTTCCCCCACCCATCCCGGCTGAAAGAAGAAGGGGTTTGGTGGGCCTTTCCCTTTCAATTGAGAGCTGAACATTAAACTTTGTGTTTTGATCAGAGAACTTTGTCTTGGCTTCATTTCCTCTCGCCCTCCCGTCCCTTTCTTCATTTCCAGCCCCACTTTCAGGTGAACCCAGTTGATCTGTGGCCGCAGGTGGCTACAGGTGGCTCTACAATGAGGGACCTGAAAACGTGGGAACAGCTAAGAAACACTGTCTTAGGTGGAGCACCATGGAAAATGGAAGAAGAGTGTCCCATGCACTTTGTGAGCAACAAACAGCATTGCTGCTAGCGCTAGTTATTTTTTGGAGGCTGTGTTTGCAGGAAGTGTGTTTAAGGAAATATGGTCTAGATTGAATAGGTGTTGATCTGATGCCGACTTTGCCTAGTGGGTGACAGTGAAACATGGGACAGGAGAACTCTAAATAGGCATTCTCCCACAGCCTAAGAGCTGCCTCAGGCAAGAGGAGCAGGGTTAGAAGGAATTTGGAAAACTAAGAAAGCAGGGCACTGAGGAGTAACTATCAATAAATAGCCACCACTACTCCTCCTAAAGAAAGAGATGAAGAGTTAGATCTTGAATATGAGAGAAAGAGAGAAAGGCTTTCAGAAAAGCAGTTGTCCTGTCACTGGGCTGCATCAGCAAAAAAGAAGGAAAAGGCTATTTCAGAGCTCTCCTAGGAACAGGAGAAAATTCAGGAGATGTCCTGCCTTTTCTCTGGATTCTACAGGAGAAATACTTGGCTCTGATTTCTTTGTCTATTGTCTATCCTTGGCGTGCCAATCTGTACAGTTGTGTCAATTGTCTGTTTTGTTTTTTGAGTGATTGGTGTTCTATGTTTCATGTTCAAAAGACAAAACGGTTAAAACTTCTAGGTATACACCCCTTGGTTTAGTTCAACTTTGTTTTAAAGGCAGACTTAATGTGCACTGCAGAAGCCGATAAGTTACGCTGTTCTGTAACCAGGGGTCAACCTCAGCTGGAGAAGTCTTTCCAGGAACTGATTGGCTGCATAAGTTACTTTTAAAGAGACCAGCAGCTTTTTGACTTCTATAATAAGGAAGCTGAAAGTTGGTTTTCCTAGAAAAATCTCTGTGACAAGGTGCTTTTCTCTAGAAATTACAGCTAGAAAAAGCAAGAAAAATTTGTTTAGTCTAAATATATGAGATGTGTAGCCACTTCATTTTTGTTCCTGACTGGCTTTAAACGTATAAATATGTTCTGTATGTCTTGGTTATATATTATTGGCCTATAAGTTATTGGGTATGATTTTAAAAATTGCAACTTTGGTAACAGAAATTTGGCTTAAAATTGGTATCTCAGGGTTGGAGTCATTCAGAAACCAGATGTATAAAAGATTTAAAAACAATGTCTCTTTAGTGAGATATTAAAAGCTGCACTATCATGAATTCATATGTAAGAAATGGCAGCCAAACTTTGTAACATGAAAGTAATGCACATGAAGACCTCCACAGAGGGGAGACCCTCACTCAAATCTCAGAAAGTCACGATCACCCAGTAATCTGCTTGAGACACCATGTACCGGAGCAATTGTGAGATTTATTAGGGCGTGACAGCTAGCTGCCGGTCAATTCGTATGCCCATGCAGGAGCTGAATTGACCCCGACAGCCAGTTTGAGATGGGTTTTTAAAGGGAAAAACTACAAACCAAGGAATGGGGAGGGGGGAGGGGTTGCTAGGGTTGTATAACATAAAAATAGTGGAACATTCCAAAGGAACCCAACCTACGGGAGTCAGGGTCAGGTGAAAACTCTCTGTACGCTTATCTTTCTCAAGAATGTGGTCCTGCCCTGTCACTTCGGCCTTGCCCTGTCACTGCAGTTCCCAGCTTGGTTCTCAACTTGGTTCTCAGCTTGGTTCCACCTAGTTCACTTGCATTCTTTCTTTTCTCTTTGTGATAGGCCAGTTCCAGTAATGGTGACTGGTCTTTCCACATTCCTAACTTGTTTCATGGCTCGGTTTCTCCATGTCTTTATAAAGAAAGCCTAAAGAATATTTTATATGTCTAAAAAGGATTCTATATACCCAGTATCTATAATTTTTCACTCTACACACTTACTGTTGATTTTAGAGAAAATGGATTGTTTACGTTGTTAAAAATTGGTTTTATTTCCCAAAACTATGGTTATACTCTAATACTGCAGAAGAAACTTAAAAATATATAGTTAAACTGCCAGTATTCCATTGGCTGCAGTGGGCAGTTTAATCATGAGTTTGGGATTTTTTGACTAGCCCATGTTTATGGAAAAGAGGATAGAGCAGGTAGAGTTGAATAAAAGTGTTAAAAACAGCTGTGGCACAGTACAGGCCTGAAGGAAGGATAATCTTTTGGCCAGGCCTGAGGATATAGGCCAAGATTAAGAACATTTACATTTGAATTAAGACAATGCAGACTGTGCTCAGCAGAAGCTTGAGTGACAGACATTCCTTTTGTCTTGGTCATCAAGACTATCCCCTAGAAAAGTGTTTTTCAGAATTTGTTTATTGCTTTGCTTGTTTCTTGCAGGGGAGGCTTCAGCCTCAGACCCAAAGACATTCACAACAGACAGCTTATGGGCCAGGAGTTATAGATGATGATTATTGTAGAGAAATTAAAATATGCCTGCTTCCCTCCATGGCATTATAACTGTGCCTGCTAACGAAAGAATTGCTCAACGTGTAAGAGAGGACAAGACTGGCCTTCAACTTGGGCTTTATCTCATACTCTCATTCAGCTACAGGATTATTCAATTAATCCAAAACAAAATTCAAACTTAAGATTTATGAAACTAATGGAGCATCACAGCCTGACTTGCCTACTCCAGCTGCCATTCCAGTAAATGCATATAGAATTATTATAGATTTAGAAGATTGTTTTATACCATTCCTTTACATCCTGGTAAAGGTGGGAGGTTTGCATTCAGTGAGTTTGCTTGTCATTTTTGAGAGCCCATGAAGCGATATCATTAGAAAGGTTTGCCTCAAGGAATGGTTAATAGCCTTATTTTATATATATATATACTACTTTGTTGTTGCTTTAATACAAGAAGTTAAAAGTTTGAATCTTTCTGTGTATATTATTCATTATATGATGTTTTATTAGCTGATCTCTCTGAAGGAGTTTTTCTGCAAGCCTTTGCAGCTTTTAAAATTTGGGGGAGTGCTTGTTGTTCCATAAAAGATTCAAAGGCAATATCTTTTCAATATTTGAGACCTCAGTTATATCCTAAGCAGATTGTGCCACAGAAAATTTCCATAAGAATGGATAGTTGGGGCTGGAGAGATGGCTTAGCTGTTAAAGGCTAGGCTCACAACTAAAAATAAGAGTTCAATTCCCAGCAACCACATGGTGGCTCACAATCATCTGTAATGGGATCTAGTGCCCTTTTCTGGTTTGCAGGTGTACATGCAAAAAAAGTTTGGTTTACTTTTAATAATTTTCAAAAGCTGTTAGGAGATAGTAATTAGCTAAAACCTCATCTTAAGCTTACCATAGGAGAACTTAAACCTCTGTTTGATATTCTCAAGGGAGATGCAAGTCCTAATTCCCCTCAACAATTAACTAATGAAGGAGAAATAGCTTTGCAGAAAATAGAGTAAGCTGTTAGTTATCAATAGATACATTATATAGATTACGATCAATTGTTGGCTGTTTGAGTTATTACTACTCATGTGCTCACAGCAGTCCTTTGGCAAAAGAAACCATTAATGCGGATTCATCTTTCATCATCTGTAAGTAAAGTTTGAACATCCTATTGTAAAAAGTTGATGTGTTAATACAGGATTGTAAGATAGAATCCTGAAAATATTTTGGCTGAAATGTTTATTTCTTATTTCAAATAACAATTAAATTGGTTATTGGAGAATACTGATATTTGACCTATTACATGGTAAACGTTTTAGGCAAATTTGATAATCATTATCCAAAAGACAAATTGTGACAGTTTTCCTCTATGCATGCTTTAATATTTCCTGTAAATTTGCATGCAGCCCATAGAAAAGATGCTTACTGTATTTACAGACAGCTCATCTATTGAGAAGGCAGTATATGTAATTAGATCACATGTTCATTTTCTTCAGTTTCCCCCTGCTTCAGCACAAATAATTGAATTATGTGCTGTAGCCACTGTTTGAAATGCTGAAAAAAAAATATCAAGCTTTCAATTTGTATACTCATAGCCAGTATATAGTTCATGGTTTATGATTGCTTAAAATTGTTTCTTTTTTAGATATTGCTAATTCTCAATATTTACAGTTATTTATACAAATACAGCTTAATTTAAGAAACATGTACTGTTCTTTAACTTTATAAGACATTTAAGAGCACATACTGGATTGCCTGGACCCCAGGACAATGCCACAGCAGATTTGTATACCAGGCAGATTATAGACCTTATAGAAACAATTGGCCATACAATCTTATTCTTTACATCATCAAAATAGTAATAGTCTGAGACAATAATTTGGCATTTCTAGAAAGTCTTCAAGTCAAATTGCAAACATTTGTTCTCACTATCCTCAATTTCTTCATAATGGTGTTAATCCTTGAGGACTTACTTGTAATCAATTATGGCAAATGTATGTTACTCATTTTTGATTTTGGAAAATTAAAATATGTACATGTGACATGACATCTTTCAGGCTTTCTAGTTGCAATCGCTTTAACAAGAGAAGCAATTAAAATTATAATTAGTTACTGCCTACATTATTTTTCTATGTTTGGTGTTCCATATCAGATTATAGACAATGGAACTGGCTATTGCAGTTAAACATTTGAGATGTTTTGTTGACAATTTAATATTACTCATATTACTGAGATTCGTTATTGTCCTCAAGGACAAGGGATTGTGAAACAGATATTATGGAACTTCAAAATAATATCTTCATAACTCTCTGAGTATGGGAGGAGCAGCTACTGGTGCTTCTGCCCTGGCTCTGCAGGGAACTCTGAAAAATTGGCTTTTAAAAACTAAATAAGGGGAATTATACCCTCCAAGGTCACCAAAAGCACATCTTGCTTTTGTGTTATTTGTTTTAAACTTTTTGCAAACTGATGCTAAAGGTCAGTCTGCAGCAGATAGTCACTGTCATCCAGTTACTTCCAGCTCATTTGCCAGGGTCAAATGGAGAGACCCCCTAATTAATACATGGAATGGTCCTGACCCTGTTTTAATTTGGGATTGTGGCTCAGTCTGTGTTTTTTCACAAAAAGAAAATGGAGCCTGATGGCTGCCTGAAAGATTAGTCTGTCATGTGGACACAGATCTTGAGCCAAATGCTTATGATTCTAATGATGAAGATGGCTCAAAATCCTTACCAGCCAGTTGATTTAACATGGCATATAGTCTCCACTCTTATTGGAGAGTGTTTTTTATCATTACTTAAAGCCACCCACTATGTACCTGGTGGCCAGACTTTGTGTCTGATCCCTGCCAATCAGTAGCTTGATTAGATACTGGAACATTCCTGCTTACGACCTTATTTTCTACACTGCTTGGATAATCCTGTTGCTTTTAACCTTTGAACCATGTATCTCAAACAGATTGGTTGCCTTCATACAGGATCGCTCTCAGCAAGTTCAGCTATTCACCATGGCAGTTATCCATCACTATGAAGAATTGCATTGAGTGCATGCTCATAGGTCCTTTAGTCTGAATGTGGCTTTGGTCTTTATGGGAAAGAATGTACCAAAGATGGCCCATTAGTCAAAGACAGGTAAGAGTGTTCTTGAGCTCCTATAGACCTAAGACAGAGGCATACATCAATAATAATGCTATGTATGTTTTCCTCCATGATGGATAATAAGGAGCAATATAGATGCCAACCTAAGCCAGGCATGGTCATCCAGCCACCCTTTACCCTAGACAGGATGAAATCCTGTGCCCTGTCAAAGCTGCTGGTATTGTTCATCTTTAAAAAACTAAAAAGGGGTAAATGTGCCCTCCCCCCAGCCTTGAGCAGGCCTGAAAGACCTTGTTTACCACAATAGACCAAATAACAGGACCTAGGTGGAGTTATCCATCTTGGCTGCACATACAGCCTGCTACAGGAACTTAGAAGAATAACTGCCCACTGAGCTTGCCTTGAGATATCTCTGGCTGTGACAAACGATGGGTTCCCCCACCCATCTCTGGCTGAAAGAAGAAGGGGTTTGGTGGGCCTTTCCCTTTCAATTGAAAGCTGAACATTAAACTTTGTGTTTTGATCAGAGAACTTTGTCTTGGCTTCATTTCCTCTTGCCCTCCTGTCCCTTTCTTCATTTCCAGCCCCACTTTCAGGTGAACCCAGTTGATCTGTGGCTGCAGGCGGCTACATTAAAGTTACCTATGCATAGATTTAAATTTCAGCATTTTGTTACAAGTGTTAAGTTAAATTTTTGTTACAGATTTTTTTAACCACACCCAGTGAAGTTACAAATCCTGAGATAAAGAGTTTTTATAGAACAGAGAGATACTACCGTCCTATATGTGCTAATTTATACATGAGGTCAGCTAATGGTGGCCTCAATCTTCCTTAAGGATCCCCTTTTTGGGTGAGAGGATGCAAACATGATAAGAAGATTCTGAATGTTCTTAGTCTGTCCAGTACCATTCACATATAACTAAACAACAGAAGCAGTTAAAATATTCAATGGCTGAGGAACATCTAATAAAAGCTGACTGACTATAGCAAGCTTAGACTTTTCAGTTATATCATATGGGATGGGTACAATCTCAGAGGGGCATGTGGAATTTGTATATAGAATATATTTTAAAAGAGTAATCTAGCCGGGCAGTGGCAGCACATGCCTTTAATTCCAGCACTTGGAGGCAGAGGCAGGCAGATTTCTGAGTTCGAGGCCAGCCTGGTCTACAGAGTGAGTTCCAGGCCAGCCAGGGCTATACAGAGAAACCCTGTCTCGAAAAATCAAAAAAAAAAAAAAAAAAAAAAAAGAGTAGTCTATAAAAGCACTAAAAGCAATCTCTACTTCATTTAAAAATCTTATACCTATAAGATATTTTAGATGTAATTTTAGGCAAAACCCATGGGGTATCTTTAAATATCTTAGGAGGGGCTGGAGAGATGGCTCAGTGGTTAAGAGCACTGACTGCTCTTCCAGAGGTCCTGAGTTCAATTCCCACCAACCACGTGGTGACTCACAACCATCTGTAATGGGATCTGATGCCCTCTTCTGGTGTGTCTGAAGACAGAGACATTATATCCACATATATGAAATAAGTAAATCTTTTAAAAATATATCTTAGAGGAACTTATTTTGGATAATTTTCTATAGATTCCTAAGTAACATGCTAATACAATTTGCCAGTTATCATCAGTGTGGATCAAATAGTCAACCTGTATTTTATTTACTGGCACAATCATTTCTATAGGGTCTTTATGAGTAAGGGAATGTTTTCATGAGATATCACTTTCTGCAACAGCATTAATTAACAAGTTAATAACCTGCTCTGCTGTAGATGTTACAATTGTTGTAGAATTTACCCTAGTTTCCAGAATGCAATGTAAAGGTCAGAGTTGAATCAGAGTACTGATAAGCAGATAAGAACATATCCAAGGATGGCAAACAAAATTTTAAATTCTTACCACAAAAGTTGAACCAAGAACAAGGAAATGGGCTTTAGGCAGGAATCTGACTTTGAGCCATGACCAGGAAGTAAGTCCAGGCAGGAATCTAATTTTAGGCTAGAACAGAGAAGTAATTTCAGTCAGGAATCCAAGTCTTAGGCCAGAACAAAGAAGTAGGCTTCAGGCATAAAAATGACTGTGGGTTAGGACAGGTAAATTTGGCTCAGTTATTTTTGTCATCCTGATGAGCCCTTAGAAACAGGGGTCATGACAGTGATCATGGAACTTTGCTTAATTCCTTGTCCTCTAGCTGGCGGAATGGAGAGGCGTTGCCACCTGCTGCTCACTTCTGTCTGGCTGCCTCTAGTCTAAATTGAAGCTTTAAGGCACTTTGTAGTTTCCTGAGCAGCACTAGAGAACTGACTCAGGTGGTGTTGGCTTTGGGCACATCACCCGAAAATGTAACTTGCCAGCCCAGAATACACTTCCTAGACGTTGTTTCAGTTTGTTCTGAGAAACTAATGGTTTGAGAAGCAGAAAGTTCTTTATTTTTCCCTTTCTTTTGGCCTTCTGAGACCCAGTTTCTCTATAGCCCTGGCTGCCCTGGAACTCACTCTGTAGACCAGGCTGGCCTCGAACTCAGAGCTCTGCCTGGATAGACCTCCCCAGTGATTAATTGATGGCAACTGAGTTTAGGTAATGAGGTGACAGATAATATCTGTGAAACCTTAGCTGTCAATGTAGTCAGAAGTCTGAGAAAGAGTAAACAATAATCTACCAGTTATATATTATTTTTAAAAAATGACAGAGTCCACTAGCCAACAGTTCCCATGTTCTCCAAAGTCTCTTGGGCGAAGTCAGTTTGGCTTCCAAGCGTAGAAGATGCAGGGCTTTTTCTCTGTGAAGTGGATACGCGTGACATGAGAAATGACTTACCTTGGTTTGACTTAGCTAAGTCATTTGACTCTGAGCATCCAGTTTAGCCCACTGCATTTGTTAGTGGCTATATCATCGCATAAAATCCAGGCTGTATCTTCTAGGTGTCTGGTGTCCAAGTCTTCTGAAGCCATCTTGGGTCAACTGTTAGAGGCTTTGGGAATTCTGTCAGCCATAAACTTAAATATATTATTAGCAGACTTCTGACAAGATTGAGAGCCATAAGGATTAGTTGTAACTGAATAGAATTTAATAGCAGTAGTAAAATTCTACCAAGACAGGATAGGAAAGAGTCTTAAGTAACTTTGGCAGGTTGTGTAGGCAGAGAAAAGCACATTTTTGTATTAGCAAAGAAACATTTGGCTAGGACCAGTATAAGAGAGCTGGATTGTATGGCTGGTGGGTTGGGGCTGTGAGCTACAGGTGCTGCGGGTCAGGTCTGCTGTGGCAGTGACAGGGTGGGACTTCCTACTAGTGGCCAGAAGTCATTGCCCAGTGTCTCTGGTGGCTAGAGTTTTATAGGTTCCAGGCAGAGAGGGAGAGAGAGCCTTCCTCAGGTGCCTGGGCAGCCAAGACCTTTGTGCAGGTGGTTGCACACATGGGGAAGCAAGTCTCAGAGAGGGTCCCTGGTAGGATGCAAGGAGTAGACCCAGAGCAGAGGTAAGAACCACAGAGGGGAAGGGAGATAGCAGGGTCCCAAACCTCTGGCTGAACTAAGTGGGTCCAGTCAGCCACAAATGACGAAGGAGGCAAACGGGGAAGGGAGCAAGCAGGGTGCCGGCCAATGCTGCTTCAGGCAAACTGGCTGAACTAAGTGGGTGTAGCTTTCTGCAAATGACAGAGGAGGAGGGGGAGTGCTAGAATGAGGGTCAGGAAAGCACAGGGTTAGATCCGAGCTCAAGAAATGTTTCTTGGGACCATGTGGACAGTTATTCTGACCAGTGGGGAATGGGGGGACAGGGAGAACACATAGAGATATTAGAGAGAAGGTAGATGAATGGTTGGATATAGGGAAACTCTTTCCATTTACCAGACTGCTGGCAGTATGTGTTAAGACCCTTTAAAATGATTGGGTCTAGCGTGCCATTAGGTGGCCACTTTAATCCATTATCTAGAGGGTACTGAATCCAGACCTTATTGCAGAGGTGTATCAATTTGGAAGGCCTCAAATCAGGTGTTAATTTTAGAGATTTGAGGTTTTTGAGGAGACAACCCAGTGAGGTGTCTGTGGGTACAGTCAAAGACAATGTGGTGCCCACTGGGTGACGGGGGCTGTTACCGAGCTATTCGTGTCAGTGTCCCGAAAGAAAAGTCGGCAACAAAATCAGGCAAACAGCCTAGATATCAGGTCATCACAAGAATATCTAGGGGCCTCAGCTGTGGCAAACTCCTGGAGCTCACCAAAAAGCAGTTCAACCTGGTACCAGGATTTACAGATGTTGCAAGAGCTTGGAGGGTGCTGTGAACTGCTTTCAAGGAGGGAAATCACCCAATGGCCAATGTCCTAAGTCATAGGTCAGCTAGAGGCCAGTCATATGAACTGGGGCAGTGAAACGCCAACCCCTCAGCCCAGGGAAGGCTGTCCAGGCCCTATCTGGGCATTTAGGGTCCCTCCTGCCAATTGGATGCTCCTTACCAATCAATATGCCAGTATGTGTTTGTGGGCTTATGCAGTCTGGTATCAAGAAAGGTGGAACTGTGAGGTCTGTGTAGCCCTGTCTGGCTGCACAGCCCATGTGGCAGATTACCACATGGGGACCACAGCGGCACAGTTCACATGGTGGAAGTTTCGTGAGCTACACAGCGGTGGATGGAGTTGGTCTGCAGCAGTGGTGGAAATTCATACAATTTGTAATGGCAGGTAGCAGTGGATGGAGTCCACATGGTATGGCAGTGGTTGCGCTGGCAGTGGCAGTGGGCTTTCGGCAGGCCATGTGGCGTCAGTCCTGCATGGTCACAGCAGCCGGCTGCGGCTGCCGGCAGCTGCAAGGGTCTCGGGTTTCCCGAAGTCTTTGTTCCCAGCCAATGCACCAGTATTAGACTTAGAACAGACAAAACCAGACCAAACAGTTCCACGGGGGAGGGGGTTTATTCAAGGCAGAAGGCAAAAGTGGGGAGAGAAGAGAGGAGAGAAGTGGAGGCTGGCCATGACCACATGGAGAGAGGGGGAAGGGAAGGGAGGAGAGGCGAGGGGACAGAGAGTAGAGGGAAGAGAGCAAGAGAGAGAGGAGGAGGCAAGCAGCCCCTTTTATAGTGGGCAGGCCTACCTGGCTGTTGCCAGTTAACTGTGGAGGTGGAGTTTAGACAGAATACAAAGAACCAATACATAGTTACTCTTGTGTTTCTCTTCCCCTGCTTGCATGTTTTGCTTTTAACAAGTCCTTTGTAGCCCTGCCTGGCCTTGACTTCCTAATCTCCTGCCTTCACCTTTCAAGTGCTGGGGTTGCCAGCATGTGATGCTATGCCCAGTTTTTGGCACTCCCAACCCCAAGGTCTATTTAGTTTATAGCTCAGCCAGAGGGTCAGGGAGTGGTAGATTTACTAAAGGTGTGTGTGAGAGAGAGGTGCCAAGACCCGAGTGGCGTCTAGGAGTCCCTGAGGGGAGCATAGTAGGGATTTACAGATTAGCTGTAGTGAGTGGGGCCAGAAAACTTCCACAAAGTTCACCTCCACAGCCCAGTCCCAAAGAACTCACCATCTGTGACCAAGCCAAAGGTGACCAGACACAGGCTGGGAGGAGGGGAGGGCCCAGCAGCAAGCACAGAAAGTAGAAGTGGAGTCAAGGCCAGGGGCTTGGCCCCTGCCCCTGCAGGATGTCCTAAGAGGCGAGGGTGATTGGTGTGCTTCAAGTAGCCTGGAGCCCTATCCTTGGCCTGGATTACCTGTGACCTTGACCCTGGTTTGGTGCCACTCACTCGACCTTAAGAAGAGTGGGGGATCCTCAACAATGGTGTGTTTCCTTTGCTAGGAACCCTAGCCAGGACACCTGAGCTAGGTGGCCCAAGGCTCTCAGAATTGGTCTCTAGTCACTCTCCCAACCTTTACCTTCAGATGCTTGGGGACAATGCGAAAGACACTGCCCCGGGGCAGCCAGCAGCAACTGGCCTGTTGTAGACACATTCAGAAGCTCCTCTGGCAGGCAGGTGGTAGGCAGGTGGCGGGCCCCCCCCCCCCGCCCCTGTGTCTTACATCAGGGTCACCAGCTGGCTGGGGCTCCACAGGGGATCCTTTCCTTCACTACTTTCTTTTGATTATTATTATTGTTGTTGTTGCTGTTTTTTTGGTTTTTCAAGACAGGGTTTCTCTGTGTAGCCTCTGGCTGTCCTGTAACTCCGAGTGTAATCCCTGCTGCTGGGATTAAAGGCACACAGCAGCCTTCTGCTACTTTTGGGCTTCCTTGGGCTTTGGTGATGGACAGTGGCTGAGACTGGAGGGGGGAAGGCAGCAGGAGGTTGTAAATTTCTGCTTGAGGGAGGAGCTGGACTTGGGTCAGAGCAGTATTTGGTGCTATTGTGATAAAGAGTTCTGGTGCCAGTTTCGATTACCCGGAATCTTCTGGGTTCCGATCACTTCATTTTCCTTGAAAATGAAACTGTAAGTGGGTGGCGGTCATGTGACTCAAGGCCGAGCTTTATAGTGGGCTGCCCGGGTCTGTCTTTCTTACTCTTCCCGCAGGGCTGCGGATAACAGCATGGAGTGTCCACAGTGCAGGCATGTCTCCTCAGAGAAGGCACCCAAGTTCTGTAGTGAGTGTGGACAGAAATTGTCTCCTGCAGCCACTATGCAAGGTGAGGCTAGGTTGGGGAGGGGACAGAGGGACTCTGGTGTGGAGGAGGTTCCCTTCCTACTCAGGCAAGGGAAAGCACAGCCAGAGGCAGCCCCAGTCCGCACAAGGGTTAGAGACCTTTTCTGAATTTGGCGTTTGTCAAAGCAAACTGTTCAGATCCTTGCTACAGGTGTTTACTACTTTAAAAGAAAGTTAATTTTGGTTTCAGTTCAGCCAGAGCTGAGGCTGTTCCTGGGAGTGAGTAGCCTCTGGTGACCTGAGGGATCCCGAGGATGGGGAGCTGTGGTGGGAAAACCTAAGTAAGACAGGAGCCTTGCCGAAGTCCTGTCCTGTCCAGCAGGGCATTAAACAGAGGTCCGGGGAGATCATCTGAAAGAGAAGATGGGAGAAACAGGCAAACACAAGGAACACGGCTTGTCCATAGGCTGATCAAACCGTAATTTTTACTTTTTTACACTCAGGTTATATACACAAAAAGGCAGGATGTGGGGAAGGGGATGATGCAGGAGAAGAGGCGTTCAGAGGGAGTACAGATATCTTCCAGAACAGAGGGTCAGCAGGGTGAAGGTTCAGGGGACAGATCACTATGACTCTGCCTATGATTCACTTGTCCTTATCTAAGTTGGTACTATCCACCAAGGTTACCTATCTACAAGTCTATATATTTAGCCTGGCAATTTTCCACCAAAGCTGCTTGTTTACAATAGCTTCTAGGCATCTATTTCAGTGTTTTTCCACAGAGACCCAAGACTTGGTGCTAGCAGGAATGTATGTCAGGCCTATTGCTGAATTTAGGCCTTCAGTGTATAAGCAGGACTGCTCCTGACACAGCCCTGCTGGGAGGCAGGTGTTCAGAGGTTTAGGGGTGACCATAAGGTGTTCCTATCTTATTGAACTTGGGAGGGACAACCTGTACCCCAAGCTGGGTCCTGCCACATATCCTCAATAAGCCAATTAAAAGAACCAAATTGCAAGTGGAAAGCAGAGTGGGGCTCATGCAGTTAAGAGCAATGGCTGTTCTTCCAGAGCTCCCAGGTTTGATTCCAACAACCCAGAAAATGGCTTCCGGCCTCTGGTAACTCTGTTGCAGAGAATCTAATTACCTCTTAGATCTCACAGGTGCCAGGTATATATGTGACAGATATATGTGCAGGCAAAACATCCAAACAATAAAAATAGAATGAAGATATAAAATTAAAAAGAAAACCAAGTAGGAAGCAGAAAAAGAAGATTCATTCAGTGTGGTCACATTGGGAAGAGGGAACTTGCCCAGTTACATAGAATTTGAGCCTGTGTGTTCTGGGGTTGAGGACTTGCTGGCTGAATGTGGAGGAAGTCCTGGGGTACCGATGGGGCTCCTTGGATGAGTCCCACTCACAGGTTTGCAGACAGGGTGGTATATCGCTAATTATTAACACAGTTGTGGAACTAGCTCACAGTCATCTGTGGTCTGACCATCTTCTCCTTTCTTTGTTCTTTCATTTTGGGTGAGCACATTGACAGAATGCATTTGCTAGGAGACTGGGCTGTGGGTGTGGGATGCAAAGCTGTGTCTGAGAGAGTGAGGCATTTTTACAACAAGCCATCAAGTGTTTTCATGCTTGGGTTCTCCACAGGCTGTCCTGGCAGGTGGAGTGTGTGGGGGGGAGGGGAGAGAGGGGCTGCCTCCTGTCCAGGTAGAGCAAGAGGCTGAAGCTGACCTGGCCACTGGCCTAGTCACACTGGGCTGTGACTATTTACCAGATTGGAAACTGAAATCAGGATGTGCAGAGTTTTGGGTGAGGCGCTAGCCTAGTGTGCAGGAAGCCTGGTTCATCCTTAGCATTGTATGGACAGAAAGCTGGAAACAGAAACTGACGTGGAGTCTCCGTTCCCTCCCTCCTGTAGGTTCAAGGCTGGGTTGGCTTAGACAGGGCCATAACAGCGAGGGAGTCTTAGCTTGGTAGTTGTTGTGGTATTTTTTAAAAAAGGATATGTTTGGTGGAGGTGCAGTATGGTGGTGGGGGGAGTGTGCCTCTGTGGGCTCATCTGAGGCATCCCTTCCCCCTGAGGTACCAGCCACACCATGACAGTATAGTATAGAATATAATAGAGTTTATTTAGAGCATGGGGAGGTGAGTTAAGGGGGCAGGGACAGACAAAGGTGAGGGGGGGGAGTGGAGGAGGATGGAGAGAAGAGGGACATAAAGGGAAGAGAGTAAGAGAAAGAGCAAGAAGAGAAGAGAGTGAGGAGGGGGCAAGCAGCCCCTTTTACAATGAGTCAGGCACACCCGGCTGTTGCCAGGTAACTATGGGGCAGAGCCTAGAAGAAATGCTAACAGTAGTTCCTGGGGCTGAGGCAGTCAGGAGTCTGTGGCACCAATACTTTCTGTCCAGAGGCTCCTAGAGGATTGGATCTTTGTTGGGGCTATGGATAAAGACACAGATGGGATTCCTTTGGTGTCCCTGATGATGCACAAATGGCCTTGTGAGGTGAAAGGCTTTGACTGCTGTGTCTCTGTGGTTGCCTGTGGGCTGCACGTGTATGGGTATCCCAGGAGATTCCTTCAGAATGTAAATTCCTCACAACTCCCCTCTCCCAAGTTCCCAGGTCCCAAATAGGGATTACACATGGGTGCTGGAATACTGAGCGGCTTTCTTGAGGGTGAAAGTGAAATGCTGGCCAGTAAGTTTTTATTTTGTTCACTTTCTATGTTTTCCTGAAGGGCATGAGGTGTGCCATAACTGCTGAGTGTGTGTGTGGACTTAGACACGAGTGGAATGGCAGTGATGGGTGTCCTGATCTTCAAGGGAAAAGCAGTCCTGCTTCTGGATACCTGCCTGGGTCAGGATCTCCACTCATTGTGGGTAGCATAGGTGAGGTTTGTTGCTCACCAAGGAGAGAAAGAGGGTTGGATGTTGACATACCTGCCGGACTTTCCGGGAGGCTCACATCCATGGGCTGAAGGAGCCCAGCCTGGTTAGATTGTGACCTGGCTTCATAGAGGGACACTCTGCAGACAGATTCCCCGACGAGAGAATGTGAAGTGGAAACTTCAGGGTCCTTTGGAGAGTCAGTTGTGTTGGATGGTGTTCTGCTGGGGCAAACATGTGAAGGAGTGTTTTCCTGAAGTGGACACAGGTGAAAGGCTAAGGCAGACTCATGAAGGAATGTTTCCCTGAAGCACACACAGGGGAGAGGATGTTCTGCTGAAGCAAGCACGTGAAAGGACACGTGATAAAGGATTCTTCACTAACAACACGCACGGGTTGGTCTGCTTCACACTGCATTGTTGAGCTGTATTTGTTGGGATGCCATAGAGAGAAACAAACGCACCAAAAAACTTCTGGTGGTGTGCTTTGGGTTTTTTGCCGCTTCCAAGGACTCGGGGGCTGATTGGCAGAGTGATGTCAGCTGAGACAGACACACGTGCTGAGGCCAGACCCATGGAGGACACGTGATTCTGGAGGGAATATAAAAAGGACTCAATGGGCAGTAGAGGCTGGGCTAGACTTGCTTATAGAGCTAGCTGGATAATGCTTGTTGGTCTCTAGTCTTTGCCGATTTTCGCTTCACTGAGAGAGGCATAGTTTTCCTGGTGTTCCTCCTTGATCTCTCCTGCTGACTTGTGCCGAGGCTGAGGCCTGGCTGTTCATGCTAGGTCATGCCACCGCTGCTCCTTACCAGACTCTACCAAACTGGATTGCTTGTATATCCATGAAGTGTTTTCCAGTGGATGGAGCTGCCGCTGCTGGATGGGTTTGTATCTGCACGTCAGTAGCTCTGAGACATGTGACCGGGCATTGCTGACTAGGGATTCCATTCGGGCAGCCTGAGGACTCATCAGAGGTTGAGTCCAGAGCTATATTTATGTGCAGCTTTGTCCTTGGTCTCTGCAAAACAAGTATACATAGAAATAAAAATAGGTGCTGCCCTTCCTATGACCTAATGACATAATGACCTAATGGCCTAATGACCTTTTTGCATTCTGTATTCCCATTATAACATGCCAAAGTCTCAATCAGCACTCATCGCAAATCAAGATATAATATGGCTTTGTTCACAGATAAAACTAATGTTTGTAAATTAATAATAATAATAATAATAATAATAATAATAAGTGAAGGCTTCCCCTGAGCCTTGTATAATCTCTGTAAAGGATGTGAACTTCTTTCATAGCTCCTCAACTTTGTCCCAAGCTCTCAAATCTGCTAAGTGACACTGTTCTATGATTGGGTCTTCAAATTGAACCTGATCTTGTATATCAGCATACTGACGTTTATCTATTAATGTTGGTGACTCTGTGACCCAGGACTCCCTGTCCTCAAAAGGTGCTGTGGGTCTTATCTATCCACTCTCCTGCTTTTCCATTTTCACGTGGCTGCTCTCTGTCTCCTTCCCCTCTTTCTACCTAGAGAAACTCTTTGGTTCCATCTCTAGGAATGAACCTATTTGTTCTCCCTATTCTTGTGTCTGACCTTCAAATTTGTCCACCTCTACTCTCAGCTTCTCTAGCTGGACAGCCAACTCTGTTGCTTTTTCAGAAAGAGAGAGGAACAAACCCTCTTGTTTCCCCATTTCATCCATTTTTTGAGTCCCAAGCTTCTCCATTTGTACCCATATTATTTCCAGGTGCTCAGCCAATCTTTCAACCTTCTAATCAACAAAATAGCCCAAAATGAAGAAAAAGAGAGGAAAAAACCTGCTGCTGAAAACCATGCAGGGCGTGTCCCAACAACAGCCTCAGCTAATATTTTTTGAAACAAAGTATCCATTCCTCCTTTTCCTGTCTTTTCTCTGTGGTACTTGATATCAAACCTCCCATTCTGCTTTGCTCCACATTGGGTGCCACTTGTAAAATGGCTAGCTTTTTTAGAAAAATAACCAGTTCCTTAACTCCCTACCAGCCCTCCTCTTGGTTTCCAGCCAAGCCCCTTCAGAGGTTCCTCCCAACCATTCCTCCCTCAGTTCCCCAACAGTCTGCTTAACACTCCCTTCTCCAAGTTTTCCCAATACCAGCAGTTCTAAACTACAACTTGTAGCTTATCTGCTCTGCTCAGCTCTCCTTACTTATCTGTCTCCTAACAAGTCTTGTGTACCAACTGCCTTCTCCTCTCTGTGAGCCCCTTATCCTTTTTTTCTCTGCCTCAACTGGCCTTTAAAAAACATATCCTGATCTGTGACCAAGCCAATGAAGGTCTCAGATCTCAAAATGTCCAGGGCCTTAATTGAGGGAAATATGGTTATCTGCAAGAAAATGGTGAGTACAGCATCTCAGGGCAATGCTTCCTCTAAATATAAACCAGAAGGAAGGCCTAGGCTGCTCCATCAGGTGATGTAGTCTGTGTGGCAAGGGTTGCCATTGGACCAATGTGTGTAGGTCCAAGAGAGATATCCAAGGCAATTTCTTGCCACCAGGAAACATAATAGGTGGTCTAGCTCAAAGCCCCACAGCCTCTTGTCAGTCAGGAAATAACAAGCAGGCAGAAAAACCTCAACTAGGTATTGCAGATCTTGCTACTGTCGGCTGACTCTCTAGACTTGGCCATAGATAAACATCTTACACTATTCCCCCAAATTAAGTGTTATAAAATAACTACAGGAGTTTATGGTCCTTTGCCCTCAGGGACAGTAGGAATGGTCTTGGGAAGGAACAACTTTATTTCCCAAGGATTCATTGTGCATCCAGGAGTTATAGATGAAGATTTCGAAGGAGAAATTCAAATAATGGCTTATGCAAAAAGAAATACGCACTTTACCACAGGGGATAGGATTGCTCAGCTTTTACTGTTTTCTTATATCAGAGGCAAAGCTGCTCCAGTAGGAAGACCAGGAGGGCTTTGAAGTACTGTGAGTCAGAACCCGAACATGAGTGATACCCAGATAAAATATGTGTTCTGGCAAACAGTTGTTAATGATCAGAGGCCAAAATTAATGTTACAAGTGAAGGACATTGAAATAAGTTTGGTGGATACAGAAGTGGATGTAACTATCATTTATGAAAATTTCATGAATTCAGAATGACCACTTGGCCGGGCGGTGGTGGCGCACGCCTTTAATCCCAGCACTTGGGAGGCAGAGACAGGCGGATTTCTGAGTTCGAGGCCAGCCTGGTCTACAGAGTGAGTTCCAGGACAGCCAGGACTACACAGAGAAACCCTGTCTCGAAAAACAAAAACAAAAACAAAAAACAAAACAAAAAAAAAAAACCAGAATGACCACTTGAAGAGGTTTACACCCATTTTCTAGGATTGGAATGTTATATCAGATAAAACAAAATGTGCAATGGGTTAAATGTGTGGGACAAGAAGATCAGATAGGAAAGTTAAGGCCTGTGTGCCTGACGGCCATAAATTTATAGGGACAAGATTTGTTACAGCAGTGGGGGGGGGGACTCAATTCCTACAAAGGGGTGAAATGGAAGATGCTTCAGGGAAAGGTATTAAAAAATGTCATCCAGAACAACCACAGACTGTGCAGGTTGTCCAACAACCAGGACACAACATGCACTGAGTTTCCAAATGTATAAAGGGGCCCACTGTTGAGACATGCCATTGGCCATACAAACCTGTGTCAGTGCTGCAGTGGCCCTCAGCTAAGGAAAAATTACAGGTACTTCAGAAGTAGGTATGGAAGCAGCTGGAGGCTCAACATGTAGAAGAGTCCACTAGCCCTTGGAATTCCCCTGTGTTTGTTATGAAAAAGAAATCAGAAAATAGAGAATGTTAACAGATTTGAGAGCAGCGAAAAGAGTATTCCAACCAAAGGTTCTGTGTCAGCCTGGGCGTCCTTTGCCTTATTACCTAAGGCATAGCCTATGATTGTAAAAGACTGCTTTTTTATTATCCCCTTGCAAGAGCAAGATAAGGAAAATTTGCCTTTACACTACCTACTTACAGTAAAGGTCAACCTATAAAGTGGTATCAGTGGAAACTTCTTACACAGGAATGCTAACTAGTCAACTCTATGTCAATATTATTGTGCTTCAACTGCTAGAAATAATTCATATGCATTTCCTCAATCCTTTATTTACCATTACGTGGATGATATTTTGTTGGCTTATTCTGATGCAGACACTTTAGAGAGAAAATGTTTTGTGAAACAAAAAAGAACTTTGCCTTGT
>NW_021617884.1:0-1251 GCF_004785775.1 Grammomys surdaster | reverse complement strand
TCTAGGAGATGCTAATTGGCTAAGATCTTATTTTAAGCTCTCCAAAACCGAATTTAAGTCTCTGTTCAATATTGTCAAGAGAGATATAAATTGTAACTTCCCTCAACTATTAATTGACAAAAAAGAAGCAATCTCACAAAAAGTAGAAGAAGCTATTATTAATCAATATATTATATAGTCTGATTAGTTGTTGGCTGTGCTATAACAGTCCTTTTATAAAAGAGATTATTAATATAGATTTACATTTCTTTAAATAGTATCTTCATGACTCTCTGAGTTTGGAAGGAGCAGCTGTTGGCGCTTCTACCCTGATTTTACAAGAACTCTGAAAAATTGGCTTTAAAAATAAAAGAAGGGTAGCAAAACCTACTCAGATATATTATCATAAGTTAGCTATGGAGGACCACGAGACTCAAGATGAGGTTGTTACTTTATACAAGGCGTTTCCAAAACCCATCTCCACCCAACCTAAAAGGGGGGACTTCTGCCCCTAGATTAAGCAGAGAGGAGCCACCCAGAACCCCCTCTGACAGGTGATCTGAATTCTTGCTTAGGCTGCAAGGCTAAGCACTGCAAGGGAATACAAATAAAAGATAAAAATATCTCTCTGGGTTCACGGATGGACAAGCCTAACTGCAAAAGTATCCCCTCTCCAGGAAAAAGACATTGGGATGGGTATGGCCCTCATGCCTCACTGGACAACGACAGGGGTCTGGAGCCATTACAAGGTTCCCTTCAAGTAGTGGAGGTCAGGCCTCTATCCCGCCTTTGCAAGTTTAGAATTGCCACTGCCTTTCTATACTTAGTGAAGGGAGGAGATGTCAGAGGAAGCCCTGCTTACACACTGAAGGCCTAAAATCAGCCATAGGCCTAAAATCAGCCATAGGCCTATCATACATGTATACTAACACCAAGTCATGGGTCTCAGTGGAAAAACATTGAAACAGATGGCTATAAGCTAATGTAAAGAGGCAGCTTTTGTGGAAATTTACAAGCCTGAGTAGTCATAGACCTTGTAAATAGGTAGCCTTGGCAGACAATACCAACTTAGATAAGGACATGTGAGTCATAGGCAGAGTCATAATGACTTGTCCCCTGAACCTTCACCCAGCCTGTTCTGAAGATATCTGTATTCCCCCTGAACACCCATACTCCAGTGCCATTCCTTTCCCCACATCCTGCCTTTCTGTGTTTATAACCCTGTGTGAATGAACTACGAATTGAGAAAAAATAAATTGTAATAAAAAAAAA
>NW_021617883.1:0-16663 GCF_004785775.1 Grammomys surdaster | reverse complement strand
AATAACTCACAAGCATGAAATAATAGTGAACAGAAACATGGTGCAAAAGGCCTTCACTTAAAAATGTATTTGAATGCCAGGTAAAGATTCACAGAGTGAAAAATAAAAAAAAAACCCACATCAATTGAGGTGTTTTTAAATACAGGCTCCTTTTAAAAACATACCTTATTGTGTATATCAAGTAATATCATATTTAAATAGTAAAAAGCTTGCTCTGGTGAAAGGAACTTAATATAGCTATGGTTTCACATAGCTATATATTATTTGTGGCAATACTAGGTATAATAAATAGTATTAATCTAACACACAGTATGTTGTTTTAGGACAGGATTTCATGTAGCTTAGGCTGTCCTTGAACTCCCTATCCTCCTGAGTCCATCTCAGGATCACGGCTACATGTCACCACACCTGGTTTATAGGGTACTGGGAATCAAACCCAGGGGTTTGATTTGTGCATCCTAGGCAAATTCTTAGCCAACTGAGCTATATTGTTAGCCCCGGGACACTTTTATCATCTACAGCCTTCATGCTATACATTAGGTGTGTGAATTTTTTCTCTCTACATATCTCCTATCTCATATCCTTTATCATAACTTCCACCTCCTTCCTGTCCCAACTGCTTCTCATCCATAGTAACCAGGGTTTTGATCTCTACATCTGAACTTGAGTATGCTTTAGAATCCACATATTAATGAGATCATGTGATACTTTTGGTTCTGTGTGGTTCTTATTTCTCTTAACTCCAAGTTCATCCATATTGTAGCTGATGGACAGAATTCATTCTTTTGTAGGGCTGAATAATATTCTTTCTATGGATACATCATAATTTTTAAACATTCATCCATTCATGGGTAAGTACTTACTTTATTGCCCTGTAAGCTTGACTATTTTAAATTATATTTCAATGAACACAGAATCTTTAGAAGGAATGATGCCATCTTTGCATATATATCCAGAAGATAGGAACTTCTGGGTAACTATTTTAATAGTTTATTTTTTAATGAATTTATGGTATGTGTATGAGTGTTAGGTCTGCATCATGCCTGTGTACCACATGTGTATAGTGTTCACAGATGCCAGGAGAGGGCATTAGATACCCCTGAAACTGGAGTTACAGATGATTGTGAACTGCTATCTGGATACTGGAAACAGAACCCAGGTCCTCTGGCAAAGCAGCCAATACTCTTAACCGCTTAGCCAATTAAAGAAGTAATTTGGACAAAAAATTCAAATGTTTATACATATAAATTGTTGGTAAAATAAATACTAAGAAATTAAAGCAGTGGCATAAAGATCCCAGTCAAGGAGAAGTTCAGGGGATTTTAAATTTTCTTGGGGTTTTCCCCATTAGAGCCCTTTTATAAAGTAGTAAGAGGATGGCATGATATTTAATACGATAAGAAAAAGTTACTAGTTTTGAATATTATGCTGATGGCCTTAAACAGTCTGTATAGCAGAAGACAAAATGAGGGGATTATAATTATATCAAAGAAGTGGATAATGACCTTCAGTTGCCCAAGGGAGGTAAGAGAGACATGGGAGACTCCATAGAAATGCGAACGGATGTTTCTTATGATCTAATCTGAGGTTAGAATGTACCTATTGATTGATGCTTTCACAGGTCTGCAGTGCGTTAGACTCTTAAAAGTTGAAGGTTTCTTGGTACCACAGATAGACAGTACAAGTTGGGGAGCCTGTCAGACGTCATCATTTGAGAAGCAAATCATAATATACTATGGTAATTTCTGGCATATTTTGAAAATGGTAGAAATGAAGTTGAGTTGTTTGTTTTTCATGTCACCCAAAGAAATGTGAGCTCAGTGTGAACCTGAAATTATGTATGGGAAGAACACTGAAGCATTCAGGAGTGTGTTCATGACTTTAGGCCACAGCACTGATGAGGGCTCTCTGGGATCAATAGCTGGAGTGCCTTTTAGTGCTGTTCTGATGGGGGAGAATACAGATATGTCATCATTATTGATATGCAGTGTTCATATTGAATCTGAAAGGATGGTGACTAAGAAGGTCCTCTGGGTCAGAGACTGAGTTGTGGGTAAGAAGGGAGAGTTTTGAGTAGGACATGTCAGTGTGTCTCTCCCCAACCCCCAACAGTTCTACTTCTGAGGAGAATGAAGTAGGAAGATTATAAGCTCCAGCCCAGACTGGAGTTCTTTGGAAAATTCTTTTTTAAAGCACACAAAAACAAAAGTAAAAAGCCCTGTTTTCAGTGGAATTTGAATACTGGTACTATATGCCAATATCACCCCCTACTCTCATTTTTTGTTTTTTGTTTTTTTTTTGAGAAGGTTACAGCTATCATAAATAAACCAGTGTGCTATAAGCTTCCCCTTGAACCTTACTCAAGGATTAGAATTGCTGCATGAAAGAAAAGTATGAAATGAGTATTGTAAGAGAATCAACAATACTTTGCAACCATTGTAAGACAGGACAGATGCAGTTCTAGAGATGACAATGTAAAAACCAGCCAGGTTAAGCATGGAGGTGAGGAATGGCTTTTCAAGCAGGTTGAAGTTGAGAAGGATTTTATTAATGATATTGAGAGGCCATGCACAGTTTGAAAATATGGGAGGGATCATCGAACAGAAGAATGGACCTAGAGCTCTGATTAAATTGATTGACCTGGTTTCTGATCAAATTGACTTGGCCTTAAAGTCACCTACTCCCAGTCAATTCTACCACTGCCTTCATTTTATGTTTTCTAGGATCAGGATTAGTTTCCTAACCTAACTGTGACCTAACTCCTAGGATTGCAGTTATTAGTCTTCTGAGTATTCTATAGCTCTCCCCATCTCTCATGTGTGGTGACGGCTCAGCTCTACAGCATTCCTTTTATGACATCACAGTGCTCTGTGCATTTGTCATGCTTTCATAAGTTTTACTTTTAATGCTTTTTAAAACACACAATTCTGTACAGGAAGGAGAGAGAGACAGCCTTTCCTTTTGCTCTTTTGAAGTAAGAGAAAACTGATACTTTATTTAGGATTATTTTCTCATAAATATAATTAGACAAATGCTGCCTTTAAGAATATCACCTGTGGAGTGGGGAGAACAATATTTATTTATTTCTCCTTTTATAGTTTCTTGAGTAAACAAGGATGACTTTAACTCAACATGTATTAGAGGATGCTTTTGACCTTGTCCTCCTGCCTCTATGTCTTAAGCAGGCATATGCTTGGTCTTCAGCATTCCATAAGACGTCTCAGCATATAGCCAAGCACTCTACCAGCTGAGAGGCATTCCAGCCCTGTTGTGAGGTATTTCTTAAAATTGTAGATGTTTAAAAAATTTTTTTGGAGGGATGAGTGGGACTTGGATATGATCATCTTACATTGTATAGTGTATGCAAGTGTGATATTCTCAGTGAATTATTTAAAAAGTATTTTTTTAATTTGAGAAAAAACTTCAATTATGGGGCTAGTGGAGATGATGGCTTATTTGGTGAGAGCATTTGCTAAGTGGACATATATGTGGATTCGAATTCAAATCCCCATCATCCAAATAAAAAAGGATAAGCATAGATACGCATGCCGAAGCCCATATTTGGATGCTAGATACAGGTAGATTCACAAAGCTCAATGGCCAGCAATTATAATCAATTCAGTAAGCCTCAGGTTTGGTGAGAGACAATGTCTCAAGAGAATATGTCTCTTCAAGTTTGGAGGAACAGAGCACTCCTTCAGAAAACAATTCAGAGCCTGTAAGTGGTTTTTATCAAGTTTCTAAATGAAAAAGAGAACTGTTTTAGCAACTGCAAAGAACAAGGTGTTCTATTTTTCTTCCCCCCTTTTAAAAGACAGAAAAATACATTTCCTAATTAATTCAAGAACAGTAGGAGTTCGCATTATTTCCTTTTTCTGCAACTTTTTCTTTTAGCAGCTTGAGAAGTTGGTTTGGTTTTTCTCCACATGCTCTGAAGGGTAGTCACCTAGGGTGTTCCTAACAAATGTCCCCAGCAGGAAGCACAGGATAGCAAGAGCTCAGGAGAGGAAGGAAGTCAATGTACCTTCTGGGCTGTTGACCACCTGAGTGGCTGGTTACAGACAAGCAGCTACATTAGAGTACTGGAACTGCCAGAGAGAGGCCCTAAGGCTTGTTTTGAGATGTGTAATGCTAAAACAAACTGCAATCTCAATAGTACCCCTTCCCAAAATCCCTGGCAGGGCTGGCTTTGTAAAACCTGCCTGGCTTTGGTCTTAGATGAGGTCAGAGGTCCGGGGTACACAATTCTTGTTTACATCAGGCAAAACTAACCAGGAACCCAGTGACCTGAGTTAAATGCTATTGTTACTTTCATGATACAAGTGAAGAAGTTACCTAACACATCTGGCCTCATCTTTAACACCTGTGAGATGCTGTTTATTAATGACTCTAACTTCAGAGAATTACTAGGAAGGTCAAATTTATAATGCACAATGTGATATAATGTAAATGCTGTCAGCATAAATTTTGCCATTGGATTCTTGTTTTCGCACTTACTTATCAGCCAAGAATCATTTATTGATATATATTTTGATTGTTAGTATTTCCAACTTGATACAAGTTGGAGTCATCTACAAAGAGGAAGTATCATCTATCAGATTGAACTGTAAGCAAGTCCATGGCATTTTCGGTATGATGAATGGGGAGGGTCCAGCTCCCTGTGGGCAGGGCCAACCCTTGGAGATGGTTCTTGATTGTACTAGAATGCTAGCAAAGCAAGCCAGCATAAGTTAAATAGTAAGCAGTATCCTTCTATGGATTTGTTTTCCATTCCTGCTTCTAGGTTTCTGCCTGACATCTTATCTATCTGACCTCCCTTCATGATGGAGTGTAAGCTGTAAGATATAATCAACTCATTTCTGCCCAAGTTGCTTTTGGTCATGGTATTTATCACAGTAATATAAAGCAAACTAGGTGGGTAGGTCATCTACCACAGAGCAGTTACTCAGTTAGGGAATGATAAAAAAGAACTCTTATTGAGTTTACAAAGTAGAGGAGACAGAAATGAAATATTTAAATAAGACAGATTTCAAACTGTTTAAGAAATCTATAGAAAAGAATGAGGAGAAAATATAGGCTATGCGATTCTACTTTAGCACGAGTTGTCATGGAAGGTTATGGAGATAGTCTTGCTTTGCTGCACATTTTGTATGTGAGCCTTGGACTCATCAAAACTTACTTTAAAAATTTACTGATTAAGTGGTTGTAAAACTCTAAAGAAAATATTTTTATTTTTTTGTGTAACCCACTGAGTACAATTACCTGTGTGCACATGGCTCCTTTGAGATCTCCAATTCCAGAGGTACTAAGGATGAGCTGGGAGCAGATGATCTGTCCATTCCTCTCAGGTGCTGTGAGACCTCAAGCCAGTCAATTCCTACAACCTCTTGATTCCTCTCAAGCAGAAGGTGGGAGTTGATTTCCATCTTCCCTCACAGGCTACTGCTCAGTATTTAATTTCTTCCTATCTGTGAGTTTCTTTTCCTAGAAACATTCTTAAACACCTGTCTTTCAGTTATCCTTTCTCCTTCATGCTTATTCCATGGCATCCAGGACTCAATTATTTCCACAGTCTTTTATTGCTTTCTGCATGCTCAATGTATGTTAGTCCTGTCACTTGGACAAAATGACAAACTTTTTCAGACTAAGTATTATATATTTGATGTCTGTTAAAACTCCATGGTTAGTTCCTTGGGAGGTTTGGCCAGCAACTAACTAATGCAGATGTGGATGTTTGGAGCCAATCATAAGACTGAGCTCAGGGAACCTGGTAAGGGAGCTGGCAGAAGGACTGGAGGAGTACTGGGGAATTGCAACCCCATTGGAAGAGCAACATAAGCTGGCCTGACCACCCACTTCTCCTAGAGTCTAGACCACCAGCCAAGGAGTGTATCTCAAGGGATCCATGGCTCCAGATACATATGTAGCAGAGGATGGCCTTACCTGATGGCAACAGGAAGGAAGGCCCTTGGTCCTGGGGAGGTTTGATGCCCCAGCATAGGAAGATGCTGCAGTGATGGGGCAGGTGAGGGTGGGTAGGTGGGGGAGCACTCTAATACAGGCAAAGGGGAGGAGAGTGGATGTGGGATGGAAAGTTGGTGGTGGGGTAACTAGATATCGTGGGATGGGGGTGAGTGGAGGGGGTAACTGGAAAGTAGAATATTATTTAAGATGTAAACAAATAGAATGATTAATTAAAAAACAACATTCATGGTAAAATTAGAGGCTTACAAAGCTACTTGGCTGGAGCTATTGACTTCAGCAAGCTAGACTGCTGGATGTTTCATGGTGGAGATGGAGGATTCTAGTCATTCTGAAACCCCCTGAGGTAAGTACAGTGAAGGTGTGATTTCCACAAACTACAGTTAACACCTGGTATGTCACCCAAAGGGTTATGTGTTAATGGCTTAGCCTCTACCTTGGGGCTATTGTGAGCATGATGTGGTATAGAGAGTGGCCTACAGCCAGAGCTCACTACCACCCTTCCCTTCTTGGGCTGCAGGCAAAGGCAGCTATGCAGAGCTCCTCAGCTGGCAGACTGCACCACAGACTCATGAGCTCTGGCACAGATGGGTTATAATCCAACTCAGCAGGTTAAAGTCTAAGAAAAATGTTTATGGAAAATGTTTGAGATTGATAGAAGCAAGTGATGAAGGTTAGAAGATGTAAAAGAACTTGGATGATGATGATTTAGAAATAAAAAATACCTCAGATGAAAGATGTTTGAAGTTAACAAATGCAAGTAATGATGTTTAAAGTTGGCAAATGAAAGTTATAAAACAGAGGGAGGTGAATACTACTTCACCACAAAATTTTATTTTGAATTTTTTGACCTTGGATGCCAAGGGACTATCTGCTGCTGAGTGTCTATGGTACCCTACAACTAGGCATACTTATGCCCAGGTGAAATGGAAGGATTCTCTTACTGCCGTATCTCATGGTCCTGATTTGTTATTAATATGGGAAAGAGGGCATGTTTGTGGGCTTTTTTTGTTTGTTTTTTTGTAATTTTTGTTTTTTGTTTTTTTGGTTTTTTTTTTCAGGATAATGAAGGAGTGTAGTGGCTGCCAGAGTGATTGGTGAGACATGCTGATGCTGGGACAAAGAGTGATATTGACCTGTGACCTTTCTCAGAGCCATGATAATGGCAACAAGGAAACTGTACTGGGCATATGTTCCTGAGCCACCTTTGCTACTTCTGTATGGTCAAGGCCAGAGTACTTGTGACCTCTAATAATACTCAGCTGTGAGGACTCCCTTGGTCTGAGAGTAAAAAGTATTTCAAATTAGTCAATTACTCTGCTATGGGTCAGGGCCTACCCAATTGTTTTACTACCAATTCTGGATGTGCTTCTGTGGACTCTCAGACTTCGATGGAGAATATATCTAAGACTATAGCGCAAAGCATTAAGATGGGAATACCTATATCTCAGACTGCACAATCTACCTTGCCTCAGGCTTTTAGACCTTATGGGACAGAGAACATGGAGACTCTGGAACCTGCCTTTTAGAAATCAATCAAATGGAAAAGTCATTATAATGACCCTCCTCTTTCCTTTAATATGACTGGTTATTCTGACTCAATTATGGACTGATCTGGAAATCAATTTGATATTGGACAAAAGGAAATAAAAGTGAACATTTGGAGGATAGTTCTGAACATTTTTGGAGACATATTTGGTAATTGGCAGCTGCTGTTTATGATGTTATGTTTGCTGTGGATAAAAATGGAGTAGGTTCTGGGGTAAATGTAACATCCTGCATTACCTGACCTAATTTTTTACTATTTGAGAATGTTAGCTTTGTTGTAGGCTCTGATGATTCTTGTTTAAATTGTCTTTTGTCCAATTGTGTTTCTACACTGTATGATGGTCACTCTGTAATGTTAATATATCAACCAGCTTTTATTATAATTCCTATGAATTTATCTGAACTCTGGTATTCTGAAAAAGGCTTACAAATATTGGAAGAATTAGGTCACACTCTGGCAAGGGGCAAACACATAGTTGGGCTGATCATTGCCTGTATTTTTTCTCTCATAACTCTTATAACCAGTACTACTACTTTAGTATTAGTTTTAGCACAATAGATACAAACAGCTAGTTTCATTAGTCATCTTGCTGAAAATGTAATCAATGCTCTGAGCACACAAGAGAACTTGGATAGATGGCTAGAACAAAGAATTGACACATTATTAAACACAGTGCAGAACATGGGAGATGAAGTACAAGGAATGAAAGTTAGAAGACATTTGGAGTCGTGATTGATATATGTGGAATTGTATAACTCCAAAAATGTGTAATGAGAGTCAACATAATTGGGCCAGAGTACAAAGTCACCTTCAAGGTATATGGCATAATACTAGTATGTCTTTAGATTTATTAGCCCTCCATAAGGAGGATGCAAGTTTAAAAAATTCAAAGCCTTTGTCTTTTGATGCTGCAAGCATTGCAAATAATATTCTGATAAAGTTACAGGCCATTTTTCCTTTATGGTTCTTGTATATATCTCTCTTATTGGACAGAGCATGACTTGACTTTATAACCCTTTTGGAGTGTCTATTACCTGTTCTTTTAGAGAATTCACCAGAGCTTTTACAGATGTCAGACAAGAGTTACACAAATTCAAGTTTCAATGTCTTCCCTAGCAGAAGTTGGTAGTCAATGATGGGTAAGAGCATCTTGAAAACCTTCTCAACCTAAGACAGGCCACAAAAGCAAGATTATTTTCATGCCAATGACAGATAAAAGCTGCATTTTCAGATGGCAACCTAAGACATGCACAAATTTCTGCTCCATGACTGATAAGGTGCTTGGCTCTTATACATAAAAACTAAAGGTAAGATTCTTTCAGAGGTGGATCGACCTAAAACAGGGCATGAATGCTAGGATTCATGTACCAATGATGGGTATGGTTCACACTTCTTGAGGGGACACCTAAGACAGACACAGTCTTTCTGTGCCAATAGCTGAGACAACTTTGACATGTATAGATAAAAAAGGGAGATATGGGGAGCACATCTGGAGTTAATTTTGTCTGATTTCTTGCTTGGTTTAATCATGAATGAATCTGCTGACATTTGTCTCTGTTTTTAATTAAGACAAGGTATATCCTGCCAAGTTTCTCTGCTTATGCATACATTCTTGAGAGACTATCCAAGCCTGAAGGAAATGGTCTTAGTCAAACATAGATACTGTGTACCATAAACTTGCTATGTAAGCATTTGTGGTCATTGTTTAACTTCCTGGAATTTGTCATACTTTTTGTTTCTTGCCTTTAAAAGACACAGAGAAAAAACACTCACTGCTGGTATAGTATTGACCAGCAGTCCTTTCATATCTGTCTCTTGCATTTTCTTTCTGCCTTTCTTATAAGGCAGTCTCCCAGTTGAGGTTTTCCTGTTGACTATGCCAGCAGGCTTGGGGAGGTGTCGTTTAATACCATAAAGCTACTTAGTAATGTATCCAATCTGACACCCAGGTAAGTTAACTCCTGGGTAGTTCAACATTCTTTTTGTGATTATGTATTTTTTCTTCAATGTTTCTTTTGAATATTATGGTCTGATTATAGTGATAAGAAACCAAAGGATATGGATGGGAATTATAGACTTGGGCCCAGGTTAGGACATTTATCACATCATTACATTTGAAATTAGTTGGCCAGTATCCATGTCTTCAATTACTGGCTATCTGAATTTGTTTAACTAAGATATCTGGTTCTGGGATTGGGGAGACGTCTAAGTAGTTAAAATGCTTACAGCACAAGCATGAGGAACAGAGTTTGGATCCCCAGAAACCAAATAAATGACAGATACTCATCCAGCCTCAGAAAGTGAAGGCAGGAAATTCCCAAAGCAATCTGCCTGGTAAAACTAGCCTTTTCAGCCAGATCTCTTTAATTAAGAGGCCCTACCTCAGTGAATCAGGTAGAGGAACAATGGAGAATGATTTCTTACATCAACCTTGAGATTCCACACATACACTTGCACATGTGCATCCACATACCCCACACATATATTCCCACACATATGCAAACACACACATGCACATCTCTCTTACACACACACACACACACACACACACACACACGAATGGAAAAGAAGGAAAATGGCTCTAAACTTTCTAAAGTAAAGATTACAATAACTATGCTTCAAGGTTCCTGAGTGTTAAGTAATGCAAATGGTGGCTTAAGTGTCCTGTTCTGTGTTAGAGCTATGCAACCATTCCCTATTGGAAGCATTGTTATAGGCACCAGATCAGAATACAGAATAGCTTTTCCTGGTTATCTTTGAGAAAAAGGTTGGCTCTTTTGCCATCAGTGTTTTATACTCTTTGATTGTTCTCAACTGGCTAAACCTGGTTCTTCTAGAGGTGCTCTGATTGAGTCATTTGAAGTAGGAAGACCTACTCTGTATCTGGATCTCTTGAAATGGGAAGATCTACCTTTAATTTGGGCCACACCTTCTGCTGTCAGCCTGTATAAAGTGTATGGAAAAAAATGGTTACCCTTTGGCTGCTTGTTCTTCCTCTCACTGGCAAGTTTATTTCTTCACTGGCATTAGAGCTTAATTCTTTGGGTTTCCAGCATATACTGAAGACTGGTTGATATGTGCAACCTTGTGGACTGAATAACTACTGTATTCTTGGACTTTCCAGTGTTAGACAGCTACTGTTAGACTAGTTGAATTATAGCCTGTAAGCTACTCAAATTCCATATATGTACATATATGTATACATACATATGTATGTATATGTGTATAAATGTATCTATATCTATGCATATATACATTATATATGTATATACACACATATATGTATATATATATCCATCTATCATGTCTATAATCTATCTACCTATAATCTATTCTACCATCTACTAATCATCACTATCATCTATCATCTATCTATCTATCTATCTATCTATCTATCTATCTATCTATCATCTATCTAATACTATAAGTTCTGTCCCTCTAGAAAAGTATGACTAATACAGAAATTGGCACTAGGATTATGGGTTATTGCTGTGGCAGACCTTTTGAGGAGGATTGTGAAAAACTTTGGAATTCTGGGTTGGAAAAGCCATTGAGTTTTCAATGCTTGCTGAGCTATTGTGAGAACTTGGAAGATAAGAGCATAATGCTGAGAGTGGTGTAGACAATGCAGATTTGTTTTGCTAAGTCTCAGAGGGATGCAGAGACTCTCCATTAGGACCATTTGGTATTCTGAACTGAGATTTTGAACTAAGTTTCTGGTTAGCTTAGAAGGAAGAATCAGCTATGATTAACAAGAGACCAGTACCATTGAAGTAAAACATTGTTTTATAGGGACAATTGGTGCTGGTTAGCTGGAGCTGAGAAATTAGCAGTGTTTCATCAGGGTCAGCACACAGAGTCTGTGTTCCAGAGGCAGCCAAAGTTGTATCTCACGTAGGCAGGTGAATGTGATAGAGTAAAAGTTATCAGGTGATGCTAGTTTTGAAGGTATGAAGGAGTCATGGAGAACAGCTAAGTCTTGCTACTTTGAGAGGTTAGGAGATGCCATTGGTGAAAGTACAAGCTTCAGTGGCAGTTGAAAACCCAGGACTCAAGCGACCATGCAGAGAGACTTGGCACCATGAAGAAAGCCAATGAGAGGCTATTGGTGAGTGTGCAGCCCAGTTATAGTGGAAGACCCCAGCTTTTGGAGATGCCAGTACCATGGGATCATCACCAAGAACAGTAACAACAGTGGAGAGAAACCAGCTAAGCCTAGATGACAGTCTAAATGGGCTGAAGATGGTGGAGGTAAGTGATCCAGGCCCATTGATTGTGAATGAATTGAAGACATTGGTCTCTGAGTTATTTACACTGTTGTAATTTGTTTGTATGTTGATTTGCTTGTGACTGTGCCCTGGTTCTTCCAGGCATATGAATATGTGCCTGGAATATGAAAATAATTTAACTTATTTTCATTTTACAGGATCTCACAGTTGAGGGACTTTGAACTTTTTAAAGAGAGTCAATTTTTACAGAGATTTTAAATATTTTAAAGTCTTTGAACTTTTAATAGTTTGAATTTTTAAAGATTGTGGTAGGGCTTTAAAAAGTTGGAAATGCTTTATATTGTGATATTATTAGCGTGTGATCTTAGGAATGAACAAGAAAGGAAAGGTTATGACTTAATTGTGATGGCAAGTTTTTTGAATTGATTAGTTAGTTTGTTTATTTACATTCCCAACACTGTCCCACTCCCTTTCCTGATTATGTCCTTGATGCAAGCTACAGCCATCTGAGAGGAAGAAACTGCAACTGAAAAAAATGCCTTCCTATTTTCAGGTGTAGGCAAGCTTGCAGATCATTTTCTTAATTAGTGATGGATGTGTGAGAGCCTAGAACATTGTTAGTGGTACCTCTTTGGTCTGGTGGTCCTGGGTAAGCAAGCCAGTAAGCAACACCCCTCAATGGCCTCTGGATCAAGAGGCCTTCAGATTCCTGCCCAGTTTGAGTTTCTGTGTTGGCTTCTCCCATTGAACTGAACCTCAAGATATGGAAGTCAAATTCTTTTCTCCTCAAGTTACTTTGGTGTTGCTCAAATTGATGCAATGATCAAAGGGTAATGAAGAATCACAGTCCTTAGGTCAAAGATTAGCAAGGCTAAGGAGAGCAGTTCTTGTGGATTCACAGATCTTGTCTCACAGATCTTGATCCTTAGACTATCAACTACAGTCAAGGACCAAAATTTAAAGCAAATCTCATTGTGTTGTAGACTGGTAACATTCCTGAGATTTTGAAGCTTTATTTCTCCAAAACAAGTTGCTTTAAGTGTTGTTAGGTGCTTACTCCCAGATTTCTATTTTGAGAGTCAGTTCACATGCCACAGACAGAGTGGTACTGGTCTGATCAACACCCTTCCTAACAGCCTCTCAACAGTAGGGTGTGAGCAAGTCTAAGTTTGAGTTTCCAAAACCCAGAAGGCAAGATTGATTTGTGATAGGTCATTTTTCTGAGGATAAGGTGCTTTGCTGTTCCACATAGCTCAGAAAAACAATCTTCCTGAGATGCTGCTTTTCTGATAAAGAATTTGTACTCAAGCTTGGAAGTTTAGTTGAGGGGTAGGAAAAGAAAAAAATAAAATCTATCAATGCAGTACTGTTCATCCAGAAAAAAAATACTAATGAGTAAGGGATGGAGGAGCTGAAGAGATGGTTCAATTGATCAACTGCCTACTATGTAAGCATGAGGCCATGAGTTCAGACCTCCAGCACTAAGGTAAAAAGCCAGATGGGTGGGATGCTCCTGTTATCCCAGCACCGGGTAGGCAGAGACAGAAGGAGTTTCACTGGATTTACCAAAGTAATGTCAATCATTGTGAGATTCAGTTTCAAAAATATTAGGTGGAGAGTGTTAGAGGAGGATGCCCAATGTTGAACACTAGCCCCCAAATACATGTCTAGGCAGTGTATATGTATGCATTTGCACACATGAACATGTGTACTTGTATATATACAACATACAGAAATACACATAGTTGATGGAGGACTAAGGTGGGGACTGTATTAATTTGTGTCAATCTGAAGGATGAGCTAGGTCAGAGAGCATTGGCCTGGATCCCGGAATCATGAAGTTAGAATCATAAAGGTGATAAGAAGTCCAGGCTTAAGAGAAAGCCATTAATGAGAAGTCAGGTGAGGACAACGTCTGGGGCTGATGGGGGAACACTAGCGTCAATCTGAAAAAGACTTAGCAGAATGATGGATAGGCCACCGTTTTCCTTGACCTATCCTGTGGAATCAAGTAGATTCATTTAACTAGTAAATATTTTATTTAGTGGCTTCCTAGTATTTTCCCCCAGGCTTTAACAAAGCATCAATGAAAAGCAAACCAGATTTACAATCTCTTTCAGAAAAGAGGGATGAGTGTGAGTGGTAGTGAAAGCTGTTATACTACAGCAGCACACAGTAAGTGAGTATAACCAGTTTTTGGGGCAGGGTAAGGGTTTTCTCTAGTGGGATTATGCAGGAAAGCTTTTAGATTGAAGAAATAATGCATGCAAAGACTTTGAGCTACAATGAGAGCTAGGGGGCATATTTAAGGATCTGAAAATGTTCCTGGATGGTTGACAAAGTCATCCCTAGGCAGCCAGGGAATCTATAGTCAGGGCCATGATATGAAGGGATTCATGACACATGAAGAAGACTAGAGCTGTAGTCTCTTATCGTGAGAGACCTATGAAACTGTTTTAAATATGTATAAGGATGTGATGGACCTGTATCTTAGAAGTCCAAATTTGTCTCTTTGTGGAGAACTGGTGAGATCCCGGTCATTCCTTTTGAAAAGCAAGATTGTTGAGTGTGTACGTGGTATACCTGTGCATGCCACAGTGCACATGTGGAGGTCTGAGCACAACTTTGTGTAGTCAGTTCTCTCTTTACATCTTTATACAGGTTCCAGGGAACAAACTTGGATCCTGGATAAGGGAGCATTCCAACTAGCTTTCCCCTGCCCCCATCTATGCGTTTGTCTTTTGTCCCAGGGGTATACTGTCTCCACTAGAACACTAGGGTAGTCTTTATCTTTTATGGATGCCCCAGTAGCATCTCTTGTGCCTTAGTTCATTTATGAGACTCTAACAAAGTATCAAGGTAGGATGGATTGCAGAGAATGAAGGTTTTTTTTTTTAATTTACATTTCTGGGGGCTTTAAGATGAACGTTTCTGGTATCTGTTTGGAATTTGATTAGGTCTGAGTGACAGATGGCGTTTCATGCTGGGGTAGTGGCTAGCTGAGAACATGGAGAAATAACACAGCACCAAAGACAAACATGATTTCTAATAGCACATTCTTTTATAATAGCAACACATGTTGGAAATCAGGTTCTGGAGACCCAGTTTACTCTGAGAGTCCTCATTCAGCCTGGGGAAAGATACTAATTCCTTTATGAGGATGGGATTGCCACAACCTGATGACTCTTAAATATCCAACCACCTTTCAACACAGTTAAATTAGGAATCAAATTTCAATTTAATCATAGGTGGGCACAAATTATATCTGTCAGCATTGAGGAGTAGATCTGTATGCTTCTCCAGCTTCACTATAGCAGAAGAAATGTCACTTCCAGGCTTTGTATTCCTGTTAGGTGAATGTCATAAAATGAGAAAGAAAAGAGGGAGGGAAGGAAGAAATTGAGAAAGAAATTTTCATCATTATCAAAACCAATGATACACTTTTCTTATAGAAAATTTAGTAACCACAGATTGAATAAACTCTCCAAATTTTTAATGTCCTAGTGTGATCTGATATAGATCTTCCTACCTTTCATTCTCTGTATGATTTTTAGAAGTTTGGTTATTATGCTTATATTTATAGTATGTGAAATCTCATGTCTTTTAATCCTTCCTTCATATTTTCAGTAAGATTTCCAGTATCATCACAGACTATTGAAGAACATATTTAATACATTTGTAGTATAATTTAGGAAGTGGTTGGAGCAAAGAATTGAAATTTCCCCAAATACTAGATAATTTCCTGCATTGCTTATTTTCAACTGTGGTGGTTTGAATGAAGAATGGCCTCCATACACTCAGATATTTGAACACTGGGTTCCCAGCAAGTGGTGCTGCTTGGTGAGCTTACGGAACCTTTAGAAGGTGCAGCTTTATTGGAGGAAGTATGTCATTGTGGGTGGACTGTTAGGGTCAACAGGCTCATTCTATTTCCTGTTCCTCCACTCTGCTTTAAATAGTGTGTGGGTGAAATTTGATCAGAAAACTATAGACTGCTATAAAAAGCTACCAGACAACAACATCCTTACGGTCTACAGAAACCGGTTCCTTGTAGTTTTAGAGTGCCTGGGATAGTTGGGTTCTGGTTAGGGACTCTTCTAGATGTAATGTGGTTTCCCTCTCACTGTGTCCTCATAAGTTGGGAAGAATGAGAGAGCATTGCTGTGTCTCTTTTAAAGGACACAGACTTCATTCATGAAGAGCTTGTTCTCATGCATTTGTTACTACCCAATGCTGTCAGCTCTTGCTACCATTGCTACAGGCACTGAGATTTTTTCATAGAATTTCTAGGGGATATGTAAGCAATGCCTCAGTACATGAAGACTTATCTTCTTTCTAAATAATCACACCTCAAGATTTAATTAGCCAAAATTTTACTATCTATTCTACTTGAGATTTTAATGTATGTGTTCTGAATCTTGTTTGATGTTTCATGTAGATAGATTATCTTACTTATGGTGAGTTAAATATGAACAACTTATGTCTATATCTGTCTAAAATTTCAACATATTTATGTAATTATATAGAAATAGATTCTACATAGGTAGCTATGCAGATACATACATGTATATATAATATATAATCTATCTCGTCTATCTTTCATATCTATCTCTATTTCTCCATCTATCATCTATCTATCTGTCTGTCTGTCCTCTATATCATCTATTTATCTAAAGCATTTCTATCTGGAAAGGTGCATAGCAGGAAATGTATGAGAACAAAAAGACAACAAGATGGTATGTTTTATTCCCTTGGGAGATGTGACAAAGTGTATTGTTTATGTCCATGACCTGAAAGAGGCTAACTATGTTCATTCCACCACTTACTACAATTCAGTGAGCTTGGACAATCACATACATTGTAAGTCAGCTGATGGTATCCTTGAACTAACTGAGCTAAAGAC
>NW_021617882.1:0-1145 GCF_004785775.1 Grammomys surdaster | reverse complement strand
AGTCTGGAGTAAGTGTAGTAGTGTGTGATCTCTCATCATGCATTTCATAAACATTCATAGGTGTTGACTTGTGGGAGATGTTTGATCCTGGTGTTTATGTTCAATCTTTTTTGTGCTGATCAGTACAGACTACATTGTCAGATATAAGCTGACAATGCCCTCAATTTCTTCTTGGTTGGGAAGGCTTATGCATTTCAGGTTTAGTGGGACTGCAGTAGGGACTGAGCCATAGGTCTAGTGATGGTGGTGGGGAGCAGGGACATTTGTGAGGAGACCAGCCTGAAGACCTCTTTCTTGCTCTTTCAGGGCTTCACTGTGTCTCTAGAATGCCCTCTTCCTCAGTCTGCTGTTTGGGACTAAGTACCCCAGCACTAGGCACAAAGGTCTCGGCCTATCCTCGTCTTTGAAACCTAATGGGGGCTCTTGTTCTATACTGTTTGCCTCTCAACAGGAAGCTTGCCTTCCTCAAAGAAAGGCTCTAGCATTTTTACCTCTTGGTCTCATTTTAATCAAGTGTGATGAGACTGTAAGCCCCCTCTAAACATTGTCCTCCCCAACTCAGTATCCTCTAAACAGAAATATTGAGCACCATGATGGAGATATCAATTAACCTTGAGTCACTGGGGCTCTGAAAATAGATTTATAGATCTGGTTTCCACGAGATATATAAAGAGGTTGTGTACCTGTTGGGTCTGCTCTCCTCTCCTAGAGAAGGTTTGCCCTCTTTTTACCTACAGGTGGTTTTCTAATACCATGGACCTATAGGCACTTATGGCACCCATGTCCTCTTCTACTAGATACATGAGTCCCTGTTGGTTTCATGGTTTTCAGAAGTCCCTTGAGTCTTCTAAAATGTTGCTCTCTTCTGGATTTCACCTTCTTATATGTGATGTTCCATGGCTACTCTGGTCTGTAGTCTGAAGCTGTCTGGAGATCTGGGCCCATGATTTGGGAAGATTTGAGGAAGGTGGATGCTGCCTGTGAATCACATTTTCTTCTTTGTATTTCAGCATCAGGAACTGTCAGCTCCTGACAGAGTCTCTTGATATAAAGAACCAAGTAAAAATTCTGTGGAATGAGAACAGGCAGCTGCTAAAGGAGCAGATTGCACTGGAAGAGTGTACTAAGAAAACAAAGAGGCTATG
>NW_021617881.1:6507-13370 GCF_004785775.1 Grammomys surdaster | reverse complement strand
TTAAATGATTTTCAAAGAATGTTAGGAGATCTTAATTGGATACGGCCCTTCCTAAAAATACCCACTGCAGAATTGTTGCCATTATTTAAGATTCTTGAAGGTGAGGCAGAAATCACCTCACCCAGAACCCTTACCTCAGAGGCCTCTTTAGCTCTGGATAAAGTTGAGACGGCAATACAATCAGCACAACTGACTAGAATACAATTAGGCAAGCCATTTCAATTGTGTATCCTTCCTTCCCCGATGTTCCCAACAGGTGTATTATGGCAAGAGGGACCTCTTCTTTGGGTACATCATCACAGTTCCCCAGGGAAAAATTTGGGTTATTACCCTACCTTAGTAGCTGAATTAGCTTTGAGAGGATTGCGAACTGCCCTTACTCATTTTGGAATTTATCCTAATATAATTATTTGTCCATATACATATAGTCAATTACAAGTGTTATTTGGTACGATAGATTCATGGGCCATTCTTAAGTGTTCCTTCCCAGGAGATATAGATAATCATTATCCAAAACATCCATTGATTTCCTTTATCAAGGCCCATCCTTTTATTTTTCCAAAAATTACTCAAAATATGCCCATAGCAGGAGCGTTGGATATTTATACAGATGGGTCCAAAACAGGCATGGGATGTTATGTTGTTAATAATCAGCCCGTTCAGATACAATTTAATTACACTTCTCCGCAGCTAGTTGAATGTGCTGTTGTGGCAACAGTACTTGAAAGATTTTTAATGCCAATAAATATAATTTCTGACTCACATTATGTTGTGCGTGCAGTTAGTCAGCTTGAGGCGACTGATTTTATCCATTCTAGAAGTACAGTTGCCACTATATTCCAAAGTATTCAATCTCTTATTAGGTCCAGAAAACAACCATTTTATATAGAACACATGAGGGCCCATACTTTACTTCCTGGGCCCATGTCATCCGCTAATGCCATGGCAGACCAAGGCACCAAGCATACGTTTTTGGCTTCTAATAAGATTCAACAAGCTACAGAGTTTCATGATCTTTATCATGTTCCATCTCATACCTTGAGATTAAAATTTAACATTACCAGGAAGGAGGCTCGAGATATAGTACTCCAATGTACATCTTGTGCTACTTTTCGAGTCATTCCTTCCCTGGGAGTTAATCCCAGAGGATTGTTGCCTCTTCACATTTGGCAAATGGATATTACCCATTATAACCCCTTTGGCAAACAAAAATATGTACATGTGTCTGTGGACACATGTTCTGGAATAATTCATGCCACACCCATGACAGGAGAGAAGATATCCCATGTAATTTCCCATTGCCTAGAAGCTTGGGCTGCCTGGGGTAAGCCTCTCCAAATAAAAACTGACAATGGACCAGCTTATACTTCAAAAACCTTTCAGCATTTTTGTCAACAAATGGGTGTCCGACATACCACTGGCATACCTTATAATCCACAAGGACAAGGTATTGTCGAAAGAGCAAATGGAATTCTAAAAGCCTACTTACAAAAACAAAAAGGGGGAATAGGCCCCAAGGGACCTAAGGCCTCCATATCCTTTACTCTTTTCACTATAAATTTTTTAAAATTGGATGCTCAGGGAAAGTCAGCAGCAGACAGGCATAGTGTGTCTGAAAAGAAAAAATCTATGGTTAAGTGGAAGGATGTTCTCTCTAACACGTGGAAAGGCCCGGATCCAGTATTAATAAGATCCAGGGGAGCTGCTTGTGTTTTTCCACAGGACCAAGAGCAGCCGATCTGGGTCCCCACGCGTCTGACAAGATTAATAAAAGATGTGCAGACCACAGACGAAGATCCAGCTCCTTGCTCTGATGATGATGACCTTGAAGATTGCCAAAACAGAAGTCAAGTGGGGGATAGTGACGACACTACCCATACCACTGCCGGTGATGTATAATACACAAGTTTTTCCCAGATTCTTTACCACCAATGAGTCACTAGGTCTACCATACCTTCCCTTAGACGTTTCATCTGCAGTGGCGACCAACCTAAGTGATAACCCATTTTTAAATGGTAGCCTCTGCTTTACCATTAATAGCAGCTCAGATTATCCTTGTATTCGCTTAGGCAATTATTCCTATGCACGATTGGAGAAAATAGAAAAGGTTAACAAGACTCTATTGATTGCCGATGCCACGATCCTTTTTGGTTGGTGGCCTACTACTAAGAACCCAACTAATAGTCGTGAGGGGGTAGATAGACGATCATCCTGGGTGACACAACCCCAGTATGCTCCCTTTTGCCGTGGAGGCTCAGACGATCGGAGTCTCATTCCTTGGACAGGATGCCAAAGTCACCGGGCACAATGGCTCCCTAATGGTCACTTCACCCTCTCTCCTCTTGAGGGTTTTGGAAATTTTACTACTATGGACCCCCTAAGTTATGAGACAGACCCCTTTGATACATGGTTATTATGTGGTTCTGGGGGCAGTTGTACTGATCTAACGCCCATGTCTATGTTGTTGGGAGGAAGCGTGGCTAAAGGGAAGATCCGACATGATATAATGCAAGATAGGCTGACAGGTGAGATAGTTGAAGAGACAAGGAAATTGGTCAGCGCTACTCCAGTTTGTGTTTGGCCTCCATTCGTTTGGATAATTTCCAATTCCTCTAATTGTAATGATAGTAATAGCTGTAATTATACCCTTTGCTGGAATGGTAATAAAAGTAGTCATGCTGTAGTTGTTAGATTGCCAAGATTTGTCCCCATTCCAGTCGAAGCACCTAATACTTTGTCCTTAGTTAGACAAAAGAGAGATTTTGGCGTCACAGCCGCCATTGTTGCCATTATGGCAACAGCGGCAGTTGCTGCGGCGATGACTACCTCCGCCCTGGCTTTATCAGGCACCGCGCAGACTGCGGCAGCGGTTAATGAGCTCTCAGCCGCTCTAACAGAAGCCATTGATACCAGAGTCACTGTAGAAAATCAACTAAAAGGAGGTCTTATGATCGTTAATCAAAGAATAGACCTCCTACAAGAACAAATTGATATTTTATGGCAATTGGCACAATTGGGATGTGAAATAAAAATGCCAGGACTCTGTGTGACCTCTGTACTATATGATAATTTTACAGCTGCAGCTAATCTGTCAAAAGAATTATCTTTACAGCTCAAGACCAACTGGAGTCAAGAATTTGACAAGACCCTGATTCGACTGAGACAAGCAGTCACCCGTATTAATTCCACTCGGGTGGATGTTAATTTTGCTAAAGACCTTGGTGGCTGGCTTTCCTCTGGCTTTTCCTCTGCATTTTCCTATTTCAAAGAGTGGGTTGGAACAGGGATCTTTGGGTCAATGTTGTGCATGGGAGTCGTGTTCTGTATCTGGATGGTCCTCAGGCTACGCCGACAGAGGCATCGAGATCGCTGCATGATGGCCCAAGCACTAGCCGCTCTCGAACAAGGGGCATCCCCCCAAGTCTGGATAAATATTCTCAGGCAATGAGACACTATCACGCAAGACTTCTTAAGGGCACAGGTTCCCATTGCACTAAGAGTCTGCTGATAGTCCTGTGGTGCCTCCCAGGGCTCAGGTTCCCATTGCACGGGAGTACAGGCCCATAGGGTCTCCCAGTTGGATTAGCCTCAAACGCTCAAGCTGTTGAATCAGCGGGCTGATCGGCATGATCTAATTGGATTGCCTTCTAAGTAATAAAAAAAGGGGGAGATGTTGAGAGCCGCAATCGCCGTAACGCGATAGCGACGGCGACTGCTTCCGGGTTCCTCGCCGAAGGCCTAGTGCGCATGCGCAAGCCACGCATGCCAAGGGCGCATGCGTGGGCCACGCGCGCCTTTTATGCTAATTAAGGCTTACGCCAGGGACCAATCCAGATCAGACCTGACATGATCCGAGCACTAACTGACCAATCAGGATCTAGGGGCTGGGACTTTTGGGGCTATATAAGGAGCAGCCTTTCTGCAGTTCGGGGCCCTCTCGCCTGCAACCTAAAAGAGCTGTAATAAACTGCGTGTCAGAAGAATTCATCGTGTGTGGCGTCTTCCTTATCGGCGAGGCGGGCGCTACGCATGAAAGGACACGTGACGAAGGATGCTTTGCTAGCAACATGCATGTATTAGTTCCTCTTACATGCATGTTAAGCTCCATTTGCCATGACTCCATAGAGAGAAACAGGAGAGAAAAAACTTCTGGTGGTATGGTGGCAGCTTCTTGTGGCTTCCACAAACTCTGGCCGATTGGCAGAGTGATGTCAGCTGATACAGACTCATGTGGAGTTTTGCTAAGACAGACTCCCATGGCTGAGTGTCTCCCGTTCTGTTGTTTCTGTGCCCCTGCCCTATGAGGACAACAGCAGCTCAGAAGGCTGGATGTTTTTGCAAGTGCCAGCTCACAGCCTGCCCTCCTGGACACCTTGAGCTGCCCGTTCCTTCCTAGTACTGTTCATCTTGTCCTCTGTCCCAAAATCAGTCCCCTGGCTCAGACTCACGCAGCAGGGCAGTTGCCTTCTAGCTTTACCCCATGGGAATGCTAACAAAGGGGACCTGTCCTGCCCCAGTTGGGCACCTGTCCCTTCCCTCCCAGAAAGACCTGCCATTCATGCAGGTCAGAACTGGTTCTCAAGCTTTGCTGGGGAATCAGGCCTCAGGTTCAGAACATCCTGTTTCAACAGAACAGGACATGAACCTTCCGAGAAACGAAAGGCTCATGTACTAAGAACCTGTGGCGTCTGAAGGGGGTTCCAGTAGACTCAGTTGTGTTCATAAAAATCTTTCCTTCCCTCTCTGGAAGCTCCTCCAGTTTCCTGCTCTTCCAGAACACACCAGAAATCCAGCCAGCATAACCTTGGGCTAGCCTTGCCTTCTTCCTGGTGTGCTTCTTGTCCCCTCCCACAAGCATCTACATGTGTTCCCATGTGAAGGACCTTCCTGAACCCAGTCTACCTCACAGTTCACCTCATGCTGTAGCTTAAGAAGTGAACCTTGCAGATTGAAGCTCCTGCATTCCAGGCTGGAATCAAGCTATGACTTATGCCTGGAGTGCCCCCAAAAGACTCCTGAGCTCCAGCATGGAGAGGTGGTGAACACTAAGGACTGGGCCTAGACAGAGGTCCTGAGGTCACTGGTATGGTGCCCTAAAAGGGCTTGTGGGACTTCTGTCCATTTGTGTGGTGCTCTCTGTCCATTTTGGTCTTATTTTGTTTTTGAGATAAGGTCTTATGTTTTTTCTTTGTTTGTTTTGTTTGTTTGTTTGTTTGTTTGTTTGTTTTCGGGAAGGCAGTTTGCAACCGGGCTTCTTTGTCCTGGAACTCATTTTGTAAACCAAGCTGGCCTGGAACTCAGATATTCTCCTTCCTCTGCTTCGTGTGCCTCCATGCCCTGCTGACAGTGTTTCAGGATTAAGCCTGGGTTAGGCTCAACTTCAATTCTCCTACCTCAACCCGCTGAGCACTGGGATGACTGTGGGTACCGCTATCCCAGCTCATTGTCTCTTGGCTGAGTCGTGGATAGGGTACCCCCTACATGCATCCTGCTTCACCGAAAACTCACTGATCATGATCTGAACTCCCAAGGCTGTGGTCAAAATAAGCCACTTCCCTGGTGTCACAGTCATAGAAAATGGACTCTCCAGTCTCAGACTCCTCTCCCGAGAACCAAAGCTCCAAGACTAAGGGCGTGACTCACCTGCCTAGAATCCTCCAAAGAGGAGCTGGGCGCATGGCTCAGGGGTGGAGCCCCACCTAGAATCCCCCAGTGAAAAGCAGGAGGCATGGTCAGGAGTGGAGTCCCTCATTAGAATCCCGCAGTCAGGGATGGGGTGTGAAAGGACAGTAGAGTGTTTCCCTGTGACACATGATGCCCTCAATTAATCCCCAGTGCCCTCTCTGCCACTTAATGCTCAGAACCTAAGTTCCTGGGGCCAGGAGTCTCTGTAGTATTTAGAACAACACATATATAGTGTCACTCAGAAAATTTATACTGAGTTACTGACAGTCCCTTACCCTAGTAATGGCTCTCATTCTCCAGGACCACAGGGCTCTGTCACAAATTACCGTATCAAACAGGACCACAGCGTCCAGTAACATCATGTCTGTTTCCAGACACACCTAGAAAACCCTAAACAAAACATTGCCTTAGTATGCAGTGGTCTACACATGCACCGGAGGAATCAGGAGGTGAGGGCAGGAAAGAAGAGAGTTTGAGCCTGGGCTACAAAGTGAGTTCCCAGCCATCCTGGGTTATAAAAATTCAATAAGTGAAACATCAAATTTCCTTAGCATCTTCATCCCAAGCAAGAAAGGGAGGCACTTGACTCCATCCTGGCAACAAGACCTGCTGCTTAGCAACCTTGTCATCATAATCTCAGCCCCTAGTAATAGGACCATAATTTTGGTAACAGAACCCAGACACAAGGAAATTGAACCCATCTCCTAGCAACAGGACCCCAGACCTAGCAACATGCAGCCAGCCCCTAGCAACAAGACCTTAGGCTGAGTAGCAGGTCTCTACCATTGGCAACATGGTCCCAGACCTTAGCAACAGAATTCTAGCCTAGCAACCCAGTCTCAGTCCCTAGCAACAGGATCCTAGCCTAACAACATCATCCCTGCCCCTAGCAATAGGATCCCATCCTAGTAATATGATCCCAGCCAATGATGCCACAGCACAGAGAGACCGTGAGTGCATCCCTGGTCTCTCGGGCCCCCACCCTGGCACTGGCCAAAGCCCTCTATTTGTGATTGACAGGAAAATAAGAACCACACTTCCCTCAGTTCCAAAGCCCTGGTATCCTCGCCTGAGCCTGGCTTCCATAGCTTGGTGGGTTACAGACACAGCCCAGCCCACTGCACGATGGGGACTGCAGTTCATCTGTGGGAGTGGCATAGGACTCCGGAGAGCTGTGG
>NW_021617881.1:0-6497 GCF_004785775.1 Grammomys surdaster | reverse complement strand
CATCTGTGGGAGTGGCATAGGACTCCGGAGAGCTGTGGGCTCCGGCTAAGAGCAGAAGGAAGGGCTAAGCTCATGTGGGCGGGGCCAAGCATGAAGATGTGGAAAGGAGAGTGCTGAGCCCATGGGTGTGTCCTTGGTGGGTGAGGAGGGCTAGAGAAAGGCAACCTCTGATGACAGGGTATGGAGTCCATAAGTGTGGCCTTGGATATGTAGGTAAAAAAGCCAAAGGAAAGGCCACGTGCTGGTGGGGAGGGTGAAGTGAAAACTTCTAGTTCTGTGGAAAGTTAGTTATGTCAAGTGTTGTTTTGCTGGGCACATGGGAAAGGATGTCTTGCTAAAGGAAACACATGAAACACTGTTTTCCTAAGGTAGACACAGGAGAAAGGGTGTTTGGTATAGCAGACACATGAAAGGACACTTCACGAAGGAGTATAAATATCACCCCACAGACAGTGGGAGAGAAGCATGGGTTTGGTTTCTCCGCCTCGCTATTCTTCACTAGAGACACACATGAATTGGTTCACCTTGCATAGCATTGTTGAGCTCAACTTGTGATAACGCCACCTTTGAGAGAAACTCGGCCAAGAACTGCTCGTGAGGTTCCTGCGGCAGATGGCCGCTTCCGCAGCCTCACCTCAGGCCGGTCGGTGAGCCTGGTAGTTTCTTCAGAACTGTACTACAGCTGCCTGGTGTCTGCTTGCTGAAAGGACTGGACGGTAGCTGCTGGTTGGTGCCTGGTGTCTGCCTGGCTAGAGGACTGGTCTGCAGCTGCTGAGTCGTATTCGGTGTTTGCTACAGGACTGAACTGCTGCCAAGATGGAGCTCACCCCCAAAGAACTATTATTGCTGAGCAGGTCCGCTTCCCGCATCCTAATAACTTTTCTCTTCCACTACCTCTGCTGAGAGGTGGGCTAGAGGAGAGGCTGAACGCTTATTAAAAGTAGGTTGCAAAACTGTATGCCACAGTGGGCATAAAGGAGAGGGCTCTGAGTGGGTGGCCAGGTGTATCTAGAAGCCAGGACCCGCTCCCCCTCAGTAGGGTAACTAAGACCACTGAGGTGCACTATCAATGGCCGCCCCACGTTGGGCGCCATTCTGTTGGCCGACAACACTCCTCTGTAGGGTTAAGGCTGGACTGGAGTTATTGTGGGGCTGGGGCTGAGGTGAGGGTGGAGTTGGGGTTGGGGTAGAAGGTTAGGATTTACCATCAGGGTTAAATGCCTCCTTGTCTCTGCTTTATGCTCCCAGATTCTGATAACCTTTCTCATTCTGTGTCTAACTATCAGCCCTGTGAGTTCTGAGGGGTCCCTGAAGTGGAAATCGTAACTTTACTTTTTTCAAAGCCAATTTTTAACGATGGCTTTTAAATGCTCTAACCTCCCTTGTAGCCCACTGCCCACCAGAGGCAGTGGAAAAGAAAGGATACGGGAGAAGTGGACCTGTTTAGAAAGGTTCTTTGGAGCAGCTCCGGACTGTGTTGTCTGGAAATCAGCACTTCAGTTCACAGGTCAGCAGGCAGTGGCCACTCAATGCACTCACAAACACTTCATGGATACAGCAGCAGCTCAGTTTGGTAGAGATGGGATAGCAACAGCAGTGACACGACCTAGCAGAGACAGCTAGGCCTTGACCTCAGCTCAGATCAACAGGAGGGACCTGGAGAGACACCAGGAGAGGAAGTTCTCAGCTGTGCCTCTCTCAGGGAAGCAAAGAGCAGTGTACCAGCAAGCCAAGTTCTGTCTCCATTGCTCTGTGGAATCCTATTTATACCCACAAAACATCACGTGTCCTCCACGTGTCTTGCCTCAGCTTGAGTCCATGGAGTCCTGATAAATGCAGCTCAACTATGCAATGTAAGGCAGACCAATACATGTGTGTCTTTAGCAAAGAATCCTTCATCATGTGTCCTTTCATGAGGCTCTAGCAGAACATCCTCTCTCCTGTGTCTGCTTCTGCTTCACGAACCTGCCTTAGCCTTTGACACCTGATCCACATTAATGAAACATCCCTCACATGTTTGCCCCAGCAAAACACCATCCAACCGACCTTCCAGAGAACCCTCAAAGTTTCCACTTCAAGAAACGTCTGTTTTCTTTGGAAAGCCAGTTATATCAAAGGATGTTCTCCTGAAGCAGACATAAATGAAAGGATGTTTTGCTAAAGAAAATATGTGAGAGTCGCGTGATGTTAAAAAGGATCCAACTGCCGGGCGGTGGTGGAGCACACCTTTAATCCCAGCACTTGGGAGGCAGAGGCAGGCGGATTTCTGAGTTGGAGGCCAGCCTGGTCTACAGAGTGAGTTCCAGGACAGCCAGGGCTACACAGAGAAACCCTGTCTCGAAAAAACAAAAAAAAAACCAAAAAAAAAAAAAAAAGGATATAACAGATGGCAGACAACACTGGGTGGTATTGGTCCACCCTGCCATTCCTTAAAGGTCATTGTTTGTTATGATTTCATAGAAAGAAATGCACCAAAAAACTTCTGCTGGTGTTCTGGCAAAGTCTTGATGCTTCTGCAGAGTCAGGATTGGCTGACTGGTGTCAGCTGATACAGACTCACGTGGACTTTTGCTGAGGCAAGATCCATGGGAGGACAAGAGATGTTTGGAGGGAGTCAGCAGCAGAGGCAAGACCTAACGGAGACAGCCAGGCCTCTGCAGAATCAGCACAAGTCAGTGGAGCTGCTGATTCCTGTCTGCTATCCCAACACTACTGAACTGGACTGCAGGTGTATTCATGAAGTATTTGTGAATGGGTGGAGATGCCACTGCTGACATCTGTGAACTGAACTGCTGATTTCCTGACACCACAGATTGGATTTGCTTCAAAGAACAATTTCTAAACAGGTCCACTTAGCCCGTATCCTAATAACTTTTCCACTACTGCTGGTGTGTGGTGGGCTAGAAGAGCAGTTAAAGCATTTAAGAACCCATGTTAAAAGTGGGGTTTGAAAGATCTAAGCCTACGGGTCCCCCACAATCCTGGACCAGCCAGGGCCGCTGCTGGAGGATGTCCTCAAGTGAGGAGTCACACGCTGTCCACTGGCTTAACAATCAATAGGAAGCCCGAGGTCAGGACTGCAGGCTGTTCAATCCAGGTGGAGGGCAGTTCTGGAAACCAGACCCTATTCATGGGCCCCAGTACACCTGTGACCCCACCCCACCTCCACCCCCAGCCTCCCTGTTGCAGCTGACCCCTCTCCTGAGATCAGAGGCAGGAGCCACCAAACAGTTATGACTATAACATGTCACTCTGGTCCTCCAGCAGTGTGAGGGGCTACGAGAAATTCCCCTAGGCTCCCAGGATCTCCGTTCAGCTTTGTCCTCAGAGACCAATGTCCCCATGTGGGATGCTTTTTGTCTTGAACATCCAGCTGCCTTGGGGGTCCCAGACCAGTACCATCTGCCATGACGAGAGCTGAGGGGAGTTTTGTACCTCAGGCACAGGGCATCTGCAGCCAGACCACCCTTCCCCTGGCCAGCAGGTGTCGCCAGGAGCCTGACCGGGAATCTGTCCCTCAACCACCCAGCCCCAGCCCAACATGCATCTGTGGAGTCCTCAAAACCAAAGTTCAGCCTCCCGGAGCCTCTGTGATTCCTGACACCTCCAAGTTCAGGCAATCCAGGGTCAGGCGGATGACCTCCCCTGCCTGTCCTCCAGACAAAAGGCAGCAGGCAGCAGGAAGGTCCCCAGGCTGCCAGGCCCTAGAACAGGCAGAGCTCTTTTCTTTTTTCAGTAATTTGTATTTATGTTATGAACACTGATTGCTGTTTCACCTGCATATATAACCGTGTGAGGGCACTGGGTCCCCTGAAACAGAAGTTACAGATTATAACTCAGTAACTCAGCTGTGAACTGCTGTGTGGGTGTCTGGAATTGAACCCAAGTCCTCTAGGAAGAGCAGCCAGTGCTTTTAACCACTGAGCCATCTCTGTGAGCCAGCCAGCCGGAGCAGACCTCTCTTCATTGCTTGTAGTTTATTGGGTTTGGTCTGGCCCTTCCCATAGAATCTCCCGCCAGGCCCAGTACAACTTAAAACAGGTGATTTCGGGAGCACAAAGGCCATGTGGATTGAAGTCAAGTGTCCCACCATGGACAGTAGGTAACCAGGCCTAGCTCTACCTCCATGGGAGGGAGTATATTTGTGAATCTCAACACTGCAAGGGGGTTGTGTCTTTTTTTTTGGGGGGGGGGGGTGAGACAGGGTTTCTCTATGTAGCCCTGGCTGTCCTGGAACTCACTCTGTAGACCAGGCTGGCCTCAAACTCAGAAATCCGCCTGCCTCTGCCTCCCAAGTGCTGGGATTAAAGGTGTGCGCCACCACTGCTCAGCCGCAGCTTTTTAAATTCGTGTGTGTGTGTCGTTTTTTAAGTATTTATTTATTTATTTATTTTTATTGGTTATTTTATTTATTTACACTTCAAATGTTATCCCCCTTCCCAGTTTCCCCTCCACAAACCCCCTATCCCCTCCCCCTCCTCCTGCCTCTGAGGGTGCTCCCCCACCCACCCACTCCTGCCTCAGCACCCTAGCATTCCCCTACACTGGAGCAGTCAGCCTCAACAGGACGAAGGGGCTCCCCTCCTACTGATGTCAGATAAAGCCATCCTCTGCTACATATGCAGCTGGAGCCATGGGTCCCTCCATGTGTATTCTTTGGTTGGTGGTTTAGTCCCTGGGAGCTTTGGAGGATCTGGTTGGTTGATATTGTTGTTCTTCCTATGGGGTTGCAAACCCCTTCAGCTCCTTCAGTCTTTCCCTAACTCCTCCATTGGTGTCCCCGTGCTCAGTCCCATGGTTGGCTGCGAGCATCCGCATCTGTATTTGTCAGGCTCTGGGAGAGCATCTCAGGGGAAAGCTACACCAGGCTCCTGTCAGCAATCACTTCTTGGCATCAGCAATAGTGTCTGGTTTGGTGTCTGCAGATGGGATGGATCCCCAGGTGGGGCAGTCTCTGGATGGCCTTTCCTTCAGTCTCTGCTCCACTCTTTGTCCCTGCACTTCCTGTGATCCTGGGTGTATATTCTGCCTGCTTTTACATTCATGCGCAACATGCATGCAGTGCCTGTGAAGGCCAGAAGGGGGCATCAGACCCCTTGCAACTGGAATTACAGATAGTTGTATACCATCATGTGGGTGCTGGGAGCCGTAAGTACTCTTAAATGCTAAGCTCCTTTCTCTCCAGACCCTATTTTTGTTTGTTTGTTTTTAATATTTATTTGTTTGTTTATTTATGGTTTTTGAGTCCTGGCTTCTCTACATAGCCCTGGCTGTCCTAGAACTCATTATACAGACCAGGCTGGCCTTGAACTCACCTGCCTCTGCCTCCAGAATGATGGATAAAGCTGTGCTTCACTGTATCCGGCTTTTTATTGTGTCTATGTGTGTGCACGGTACATTCCATGTAACGCAGATGACCTCACAGGCAGAAGATGTGCTCTCCCTGCAACTGCACTTACAGGCAGTTGTGAGCTATCCCACCTGCATGATAGCGTTCAGGTCCTCTGAAGCAGCCAGTCCCCTTAACCCCTTGAGTGGTCTCTCCACCCGCCCCTATGTGCTCCTCTGTGGGGAGGGGGGCTCCCTGTGGAGCCAGGAGGACTTCCTCCTTGCAGGACAATGGTGGAAAAGGAAGGTCAAGGACAAGAGGTGCCCCAGAGAATACCACAGAGTCCTGCTGGCTCTTGACCCTGCTGGGGACAGATGACCCCTAGGCTACCAGCACTCCAGCCCTGGGCCCTCACTGTCTCTGTGTCTCTCTATCTCTACCTTGTCTTGGTCTCTGTGTCTGTCTCCGCCTTGATACCTCTCTCTGTCTCTCTGATCTGTGTCTGTTTCTGTCCTTCTCCCTCTCTGTCTCTATCTCTGTCCCTCTGTGTCCTCTTCTCTGTCTCTCTCCCTCTCTGTGCCTCTCTGTCTCTCTCTGCCCCCCATTCCTCCGACTCTGGCCTTCCCATGCTTGTCCCCTGTGCCCTATGGCTCAAACTCCCACCCTCTCTCCCCCACCATGAACAGGATGCCCCAAGGTCTTGCAGGTGGAGTCAGGATTGAAAAGAATGTCCCCTAAGACCTTCAAGGAAAGCAGGATTCACGCCTTAGCCTGCCAGGCTCCTGCTGACCCCTCCCCACCTGGCCCTGCTATAGCAGGAAGCTGGGTCAGGGTGGGGAAGTAGCCCATTCACCAGGTCTGCTGCCCCCCACCCGGGTTAAGAGCCCAGCTTCCCGGGAAGGGCCCCTGTCTTGGAGTCACCTTCCTGCACAGCATCCGGGCACTGGTGCATGCTGGGCAAGGGGCGGGGGATGGGGTCCAGGCAGCCATAGCCCTAACTACACACACACACACACACACACACACACACACACGTGTGGTATCCACTACTCTTTCCACACCTCAGTTTCCCCGTTTTCATACCAGCCTCCAAGTGCCACACACTCATCCCTGGCTCCTCAGCTTCTACTTCTAAGAAGATCCCTACAATTTGCATGCTGGGCAGGGG
>NW_021617880.1:0-3253 GCF_004785775.1 Grammomys surdaster | reverse complement strand
TAATAACAATAATAACAATAATAATAACAATAATAATAATAGCAATAGCAATAATAACAATAATAACAATAATAATAACCATAATAATAACAATAATAACAATAATAACAAAAATAATAATAATAATAACAATAATAATAACAATAACAGCAACAATGACAATAACAATAATAATAACAATAACACCGTTTGAACCTGGAGGAAGTTCTGTGTCTCCAGAAGGTCCGCTCTCAGTCACAGTACATCAGTGTGCCAGTCCCTGTAGTGATGACGTAAATAACACATAAACAATAATAACGTGAATAATAAAACACATGAATAACAACAATAATGTAACCAATAAATAAATAAAAACAGTATTATACATAAATAATAATAATATTTTACATAAACAATAACATAATCAATAAACGATAAAATTATACGATAACAAAATAATAACATAAATAAATAATAAAAATAATATATGAAATAAATAATAATAAAATATAATAAACAGAGAATAATATGATCGGATAACATAAACAATAAAGTACATAAATAATAAAAATAACATGACGAATAAATAATTAAAAACAATATTAAACATAAATAATAATAATATATTGAATAAATAATAATATAATCAGTAAATAATAAAATTATATGATAACATAAATAATAACATAAATAAATAATAAAAATAACATAACGAATAAATGAATAATAACAATATTATAAACAAATAATAAAAATAATATATTCAGTACAAAATAATATATTCAATAAATAATAAACTTATAGGACAACATAAATAATGAATTAAATGATAAAAATAACAGTATAAATAAATAAAAGAATAAAAATAATATAATAAGCAAATAAGTAATAAAAATAATACATGAAATGAATGACAATAAAATAAAATATAATAAACAAATGATACAGTAATTTAACGCTATAAATAATAAGATAAACAAATGCTAAAAATAATACGATAAATAATAAAAATAATATTATAAATAAATAAACATTAAAAATAATACATTAAAGGAATAATAGTATAACATAATAAGTGAATAATAAAATTGTGGGATGACACAAATAACAAAACACAGAAATAATAAAAATAATAAAATAAATAATAAGAAATAATATTATAAATAAACGAATAATGAAAATGATGTATTGAATAAATAATAATAAAATATAATAAATAATAATAAAATTATCTGACATAAAAAATAAAATACAGAAATAATAAAAGTAATGTGTTAAATAAATAATAATGTAATATAATCAATGAATAATAGTATTATAGGATAGCATAAACGATGAAATAAACAAATAACAAAAATAATACAATAAATAATATAAATAATATTATGAATAAATAAATATTAAAAATAACATATTAAGTAAAATACAGAAATCATATACATAAATAAAAACAATATTGTGAATAAATAAAAAATGAAAATGATATATTAAACAGATAATAATAGAATATAATACATAAATAATAAAATTATATAAGATGAAAAATAAAATACAGAAATAATAAAAACAATATATGAAATAAATAATAATGTAATATCATCAATAAATAATAATATTATAGGATAGCACAAACGATGAAATAAATGATAAGAATAATATAAGAAATAATTAATATCATAGATAAAAAATTAAGATAATATATGAAATAAATAATAATAAAATTAATAAATAATAAAATAATATAACAACATAAATAATGAAATGAATAAATAATAAAAATAACATAATGAATAAATATTAAAAAATTTAAATAAAGTATAAAACAATATAATATTAAAGTTAATAAAATAATCACAAAAGCATTACTGATATTAGTCACATGACACTAATCGATATAACATTATAACAACAATATTAAACTGTATTATTGATATTATCAATATAATAGTAACGTAATCTGGACAATAATATTGATGGAATGATGGTAATAAAGTAAAAGTAATAATAATAATAATAATCGACTTCGTAAGATGTTTGAGTAACGTGAAGTAACTAGAGTGGGCTCCCTGTGTGCGTTTTCATCAATACTTACAGGCTGAAAGGGGTAATAGCAATAATAATGATAATAACAATAATAATATTAAGATATTGTTATAAAATAATAACAATAATAATAATTAAAATGATAACGATACAATGATAATAAAATAAAATAACATGAACGATATTAATATTATATTAATAATTGTAATAATAAGTTTAATAAATAATATTAATGACATGACTATGATGTTAATTATCATAATAATAAAGAAAGTTAAATAATGTTGATGAGATTAGTTTAATAATTACAAGTATCAATTAAATAAAGATTGACGGTGTTAATATAATAATCACAATAATAAATTCAATAAAATAATATTAGTGATATAAATATTATATTAATAATTGCAGTAATAAATCAAATAAAATTACGTTGATGATAATAATATAATATTAATAATCATAGTTATCAATGAAAAAAATAGTGTTGACAATACGAATATAATATTAATAATCATAATAATAAATTAAATAAAATAATGTTGATGATATTAATAAAATATTAATAATCATAATGATAAATTAAATAACATAATGCTGATGATATTAATATAATAATCATAATAAAAAGTAAATAAATATTGATGATATTAATATGATAATAATAAATTAAATAAAATAATGTTGATGATATTAATAAAATATTAATAACCATAATAATAAATTAAATAAGATAATGTTGAAATTAATATAATAATTATAATAAAAAATAAATAAATGTTGATGATATCAATATAATCATAATAGATTAAATAAAATAATGTTGACGATATTAATATAATATTAATATAATAATAAATTAAATAAAATAATGTCGATGTTAATATAATAATTATAATAAAAATTCAATAAAATAATATTAATGATGTTAAAGTCATGTTAATAATTGCAGTAATGAAACAAATAAAATAATATTGATATTAATATTATATTAATAATCATAATAATATATTAAATAGCATAATGTTGATGATATTAATATAATATTAATAATCATAACAATAAATTAAATAACATAATGTTGATGATATTAATATATTAATCATCATAATAATAAATAAAATAAAATAATGCTGATATTAATATAATAATTATGATAATAAATAAATATTGATGATATTAATATAATAATAATAAACTCAATAAAATAATAATAATAAACTCAATAAAA
>NW_021617879.1:0-5844 GCF_004785775.1 Grammomys surdaster | reverse complement strand
CCTGATCACCCTGCTTTTTTAACTTCCCCAATTCCTCCTCAACTTGTCTATCAATACTTTCATTTGTATATTTACAATTCCTACTTCAGGGAACCATGGACAACATAAATCTAATTGAGGTATAAACCTTGTTCCTTTCTTCTGAAGCAAATCTTTTTGGCTGTGGACAAATCCTGCTCCTCTCGCTTGAAGTATCTCTTAGATTGTGGACAAATGCCTAGTTTTAATTCCACTGTCCCAAATTTGCTGTGACCCGTAGGTAAAGTCAGCATCTGATCAACACCTCTTCATCTTAGCTGTATCCCCTTACAGCACCTCCTATAACACAGCCTCCAAAAAATACACTTTATAGCTTCCTCTAGCATTAATGTTGTTTGTTGCTTACAAAGAAGGATATTCTTACTTCTTCCATTTTCTGTGGAGCTCAACCTAAGACAGCATTTCTCAGTGGGTCCCCCCTTCACATTATCAGGTCCCTATTTTGAGTACCACTTGTAGCTGCCCAATGGAGATTGACGAACTGGGTTCACCTGATAGGGAGGCTGGAAATGTAAGGGATGGAGGTGGCAGCAAGAAAAGAATGAAGTCAAGATAAGTCTTTGATGAAGGCACAAATTTAAAATTCAGCACTCTGTTTATATTGGGGAAGCCCACCAAACCCATTCTTTGTTTCAGCTGGATAATATTGTAAAGCAGGCTCAGCTGGCAATATATTCTTCTAGGTTCTTGTAGGAAGTTGCAAGTGTTCACAAAGCTGCTCGCTTCACTCAGGTGTTAAGGTCCTGAAGGAAGCTGTAAGTATAAACAAAGCAGATGACTTCACCTAGGTGTCAAGGTCTTGTGTGGCAAGCAAGGTCTATTCAGTCTGCTCAAGGCTGGGAAAGGCACACTGGCATCAAGGTTTATGGACCTCAACATAACATATCTCAGAATACATCAAAACATGATCTCAGGCACCAGTATTGACCATAAACTCCAGAATATAACCTGGTGGCCATAGGGCTCATGACTGTGGGATCATGAAAGGTTAGCTTGCTTTCTGGTGGAGCAATGGCTAGAGATGGGCAGACACCCTGCAAGGGATGGCATACATTTCATCACACTTCTAGACTCCAGGCTCCTGACACAAGGCCAAAGACTTCCATTGATCCACGCCTTTCAGTCATGTAATACAATGTCCCTACAGCCTCTCCTAAAGAGAGGTTTATGTCACCTAGGACAGGTAGAGGGCATGAATACAGGCCTCAAGCCTTGAGAGATCTCCATATTAATGAGATACCTAAAGACAAGAGAGCATAGCCAATTAAGCTTTCCTTCCCAGACACTCCTCCCTCCCTATTTAACTCAGGTGTGCCCTGAGGTGTGCGTGGGGTTACAGCTAATCTACTTTCTGCCATGACAATAAACCTTTTAAAATATGGAATGCCTCATGTCTTTGGGACGTCCCCCTCCTTGGGGAACCATGGAGAAGGGCTTTTGACTACTGAGCTGCTGTTTAATCTCCCACCAGAAGACTTGTCTGTGTTGTCGCCACTGGGAAGGCCACCAACTCAAGCAAGCTAGCCCACCCAGCCAAGTGAGTCCTGGCAACCAAGTATCACCCACCTCACGGTGAGCCACCAGAGTTCTCCCTCTCACTGCTCTTGGCTGAGGGTTGGTCAAACCTGTATGCTCTCAAGTCTCAGTTCTTCTGCCATTCTCAGTGGTGCCTAGGAGCCCAGAGACAGAGACAACAGGCCTCCTGGTCAGCTGCTTCAGCCCAGACAAATCCATTGAGGAACTCTGCCCCTATGGACTTCAGGCTGAGATATTCCCAGGCAAAGCCCGGCTGCTTCTCAGCCCAGCACCCACCTGGCACTGCATAGAGGGTATTCAGTCAAATTCTTGTGCTTCTGTATCTCTGAGCCATGGCAGACATGCGGGAACCATAACTCAGCCAAACAGGACTTACGCCCATGCATGAGCTACAGACCCACACTTGATATTAATTCCTCCAGAAGCAACAATGACTATGTGTATCAACCTGGTTTTTGTTGGCAGTATGAATAATGGAAAGTAACATAATTTCTTAAGGCAATTTGGATTGTGTGATATTAGTATGGCTTCCAGTGACAGGAAGGAACACTGACAAGAAGGCTGCCTTTGGCAGCTTGAATCTTGAGTTATACCATCATATATATTGTCAAGAATGTCAGTGACATCAGCATATACTGAGAGTGAAAGAGGTTATGGTCATAAATCTCTTCTTGAGTCATAGGATCGATCACTAACATAAATACCATTTTTGCTGGTAGTATACATGATATTATACGTGATGTTGTCCATAGCAATGGATGTAAGCATGCATCAGGGATCTCGCCATAGTTTCTGAGGCAGGTGGAATAACAATAGCAATGAAGGACTTCATCTTATTGCTGGTGACAACAAATAGCACTGGCATAAACTTGCTTTCACTGGTAGGTGGAATGACTAATACAATCATCCTGGTCTTTTGTGGGACTAGAAATAATTAACATCACGCAGCCTGTGGCAGCATGGATTGGGAATATACCATAATGTTTCTTACCATGAAGTTATCATTGTCATCATAGTTTCACTTAAAAGTCAAAATTGGACAGAAACCTCTTCTCTAGTTGCAGGATGGATCCTCAACATCAAAATAGTTACAGTTGGCAGGTATCTGTAAGGTTATATCATTTGTATCAGTAGCCATTATGGTGGCAGTTAGGATCTTATATAATGCATGGCCTACAGAGGGGCTACATTCATACATTGTGGACATCATCATACTTTCCTGTGCAGGTAGGACCTCTGTAGGTATAATGGTCACCATGATGGTTGCTGGTGGGCCCAAGGCAACAGTGATCTTGGATACACTATGGTGTTTGCTTACAGGATGTATCAGTGACACGGATGCAGTTTTAGAGGACAGGTCCATGGGCAAACTCTTCTTCTCTAATGGTAGGATGGAACCCTGAAATCAAAAAGGGTACAGTAGGCAGCACATAGTTCACATATTATGTGGTCTCCACAGAAAAATAGATCACTGACATCAATATAGATTCTAATGGCAGTTGAAATGAGTCAGATTAACATAGTCCCATGTATTACCAGTGATCACTGACACGATACCTGCTAGGGTCATCAAGGTAATTGAATATACAATGATGTCTGTTGCTAAAATGTATCAGTGACCTCATCATATCACAGAAAGGTTAACTAAACATAAACTTAGTTACCAGTATTGACTATGAGCTTCACACTTGACTCTGTTAGCCACAGAGTTCCTTGACACTAACAATCTCTTCAGAAGCAACATAGGTTATATTTCAATATAGCTCTTGGTGCCATCACTTATGATGGACATCAATATAGGTTCTGGTGGCAGTTTGAATTATAGATATTAGTGTGATACTCATTTGTAACAGAGATCATTGAAATTAAGTTTGCTGTGGCAGCATTGACAATAGGTCAATAGATACTCATTTCTAACACAGATCATTGAAATTAAGGTTGCTGTGGCAGCATTGTGGCAATACTGCAGTATCTGTTTTTAGGTTTATCATAGACATTCACAGTACAGCAGAGAATATTAACAAAAACATCTCCATTGGCAGCAAGGCTCATTGACACTAATAGTTATTCTGGTTGCAGTAAGGATTGCGTACATAATACAGTGCACATCAGGGGCTATGTGTATGTATAATGAACATCTCATAGACATTTGAACACACTTCTCATAAACAACAAGGTCTGATTGGGCAGCAGAATGAATATCTGATATCAGGATAGATTCCATTGGCAATTGGAGACTCTCATTTTTATGTTGCTCCAATAAGCATCAGGGATCACTGAAATCACAGCAGTTGAAGGCCTGAAGTACCATGGACATACAATGGTGCCTTTTGGCATTATATATGTGATCTCTATAAGAAATATAAGATGTAACTCCACATGACTTGGATGACAAGTATGACTTAAAGCTTCACCTTATGTTCTGCTGGCCCTGTGGCAGATAGGATCTCAGACATTAATCTGATCTATTGTGTCAGCTCATGACACTCATCTCAACGTGGCCTCCATCATCAACACAAACCTTGGAATTCAGCAGGTTCTCAAGAAGTAACAGAGATCAGACAGCACCAGGGTCTCCATCAGCAATAGGAGCAATAGAGTCCATCATGATGGCTGGACACAGCATGCAGAACTGACATCAACATATTTTCAGGTTGCAGTTAGGATCACAGTTATCAACTCATCTCCAGCAGCAGCAAACAACACTTAGCACATTATGTACCTAGGCAGCAGTACTTACCATGGACTTCACAATATATTCTGTTGGTTGTTTCTCAAAGATATCATGCAGCTTTTCAATGACCACACAGACTATGATTGTCAACATGGTTACCAGTGACAGCATGGAACAGTAATGTCAATATATTTCCTTTGATAGTTAGGGTCATAGATTTCATAAATCTGGTCCAAAGTGGGAGTAGGTATAACTCATGATCTGTTTGTCTATGGCCAGGGATCTGTGGTTTAACATTGTGTCCATTGCCAGGAAGTACGAGGGACATCAAAATCCCTTCAGAGGGCAGGTATTACCACATAGAAAACACTGTTTTCTAGTTGCAGGATGTATCTTTACATTAAATTGCATAAGAATGGTAAGATATTTCTTAGGTCTTTTACAAAAGCCTAGGTAATAGTCATCAATAATGAGTCCATTATCAGTTAATGAAAGCCATATTAATGTGGTCACAAGGGTGATCAGGGATCACTGACATATTGGCTCCTAGAGGCCACAAATATCATAGACACATAGTGGTATCTGATATATATATATATGTATATATAGTCCCTAAACATGTAATGCAACATTACCTAAGATAGCGCTTTAGACTGACCCTTTCATTGAAGATTCTGATGGTCTCAGAAATTCTTAACATTCACAATGTCTTCATGATCAAACTGACGATGAATTATAACATAGTTACTAGAGGTTACATGTAGGATTCACATCATCCATGTTTCTTTAGTCCCTTTGCATTAGTGACATTAACATGGTTAACAGTGGCAGATGGGATCACTGAAAATGATGTTGTCTTCAGAAAAAAAATGATCTTGGGCATTACCATGAGGTCTGTTGCCAGATCAGTGTCCCAGGGTGTCAGATATCAGGGACCTCAGCATTGACTCAGAGAGCAGAAGAGATCATTGACATCACTAACTATTCTGATGGTAGTAAGAATATTGTACATTTTATGGATGACAGCAGGTCTTGGATCTATGCATCAGGGATATCAACAGAAGTTTTTGTGGCAGATAGGATCACAGACATTAATCTGATCCCTAGTGCCACATTAGAACACTTACCTCAATATGACCTCAAGTATCAGTATGGATGTTGGAATTCAGCATGATTTCTAGAAGCAGCATAGATCATTGACATCACCAGGGTCTCCATCAGCAGTAGGAACAATAGACTCCATCATGATCCCTGATTACAGCACTGACCGCAACATACATTCAGGCTTCTGATATGATCACTGACACTGACATATCTTCAGTAGCAGCACAGAGCCCTTATTTCATTATGATCTTAGGCATCAATACTGACAGGGAACTTCACAACAGATATTTCTGGTTGAGTTATTACAGACATCATGACCTCTTCAAAGACACTGACCGTGAATCTCAACATAGTTACCAGAGACAGCATCGATGAGTGACATCATAATTGCCCTTGTCAATTGGGATCACTAAAATCATCAATTTTTTCCAAAGTGGTAGTATAGATCACTCACTGCCTGGTTGGCTATGGGAGTAGAAATCTGATCATGG